>NC_140176.1:65338668-65362049 GCF_963971535.1 Notolepis coatsorum
GTGTTTGTGGCAGTGTTTGTGGCAGTGTTTGTTCCAGTGGTTGTGGCAGTGTTTGTGGCAGTGTTTGAGCCAGTGTTTAGCCAGTGTTTGTGGCAGTGTTTGTTCCAGTGTTTGTGGCAGTGTTTGTTCCAGTGTTTGTGGCAGTGTTTGTGGCAGTGTTTGTTCAGTGGTTGTGGCAGTGTTTGTGGCAGTGTTTGAGCCAGTGTGTGTGGCAGTGTTTGTTCCAGTGTGCTATGGTTCCAGTGTTTGTGGCAGTGTTTGTTTGTCCAGTGTTTGTGGCAGTGTTTGTGGCAGTGTTTGTTCCAGTGGTTGTGGCAGTGTTTGTGGCAGTGTTTGTGGCAGTGTTTGAGCCAGTGTTTGAGCCAGTGTTTGTGGCAGTGTTAGCCAGTGTTTGTGGCAGTGTTTGAGCCAGTGTTTGTGGCAGTGTTTGTGGCAGTGTTTGAGCCAGTGTTTGTGGCAGTGTTTGAGCCAGTTTTTGTGGCAGTGTTTGTGGCAGTGTTTGAGCCAGTGTTTGTGGCAGTGTTTGTAGCAGTGTTTGAGCCAGTGTTTGTGGCAGTGTTTGTGGCAGTGTTTGAGCCAGTGTTTGTGGCAGTGTTTGTGGCAGTGTTTGAGCCAGTGTTTGAGCCAGTGTTTGTGGCAGTGTTTGTGCCAGTGTTTGCAGGATTGGGGGGGGGGGGGGCACTGAAATCTAAGCGTCCATTTATGCACCTTTTCAGCATCAATTTATGGTGGAAATGTCTTTATTTATGTAAAGGAAAAGACAACATTCAGGTACCCGCTGACACAAATATAATGGAATATAATGCAGTAAGGCTCTCAGGCATTCTGTATTGCTTTCAAATATTGATTCTATAGTTACAGGTAAGAAGCATATTTAAAAGTGTCCCCTCTTTGGGGAGGGCGTAGTCTTTCATATTGGCAAACATTTTGAGGGGGACAAATGTACCTCTTCTAAATATTGAGGGGGACATGTGCCCTGAAACCCCCTAAAATGCCTATATAGTACACACACACACACACACACACACACACACACACCACACACACACACACACACACACACACACACACACACACACACATATTCATGTGTTTTTTGCCTGAGGCTGAGTATTTCATCTTGCATCTTGGCTTTAATTGACCATCACAGACCAACGTTTGGAAACAATCATATCCTAATGTTCTAGTCAGTCGTCACTGGCCTGTCATTGACATAGTCATACTTTCTGTGTTTCACTCAAAGCAATGATGATGATGATGATGCCATGATTGCTTTCCATCGCTGGGACTCTTCTCTTCATCAGTGGGCCCTGGTATCATCATCGTTGACTGCACTTCATCACCTTCGATTGCTCGTCCTTCAATGTCACAGTATATCTGGTAGAGCAGATTACCTGTACGTGGTGGACGTCTCAGAGCGGTGCCCAGAGATGGTGTAGTGGTTAAACAGACCAGTTTAATTTGGACTTATCGTCAAAGTATAGATCGTCTTTAACAAATCGAGTGTTCATGGGTGTATAAAGTGTATGTTTTGGCAGATCTCAGCCTACCTTTTACACTGCCATTGATGTTGAAAAGGGTTGAATATTATGCTTCCTGAAACTTGAAAGTGGCTAGACATGCCTCATTTACCCATGTGAAAAAGTAAGTTGAGCTGATATCAGCTGCAACACACATTGTATACACACACCTACAGTACGAACAGGCTGATCTCCAGTAATGATGAGAAGTAAAATTCTACTGGTACTGTATGGTCCTTTAAGACCCCCGCCTCTGGAACCACAACCACCCCTGCTGGCCTGGGCTCAGATCACTTTCTCTCCCGTGTGTCTCCCCTATCCTGTCTCCCTCTCGGCCTGCGGTCTCGATAAAGATAATGAATGGAAGACGAATGTATAGCCCACTCTCCTTTGAAGAAAGGAATCCGTTGAGTGATGTTTCATTCATGTGATTAAAAGAAGAAGCGAGGAAGCCAGAACGACCTTGGTGAACAAAATGAAAGATTTATTCGCCCATTGATCTCTGGGATTGTTGTGAGGCTGCTGTCCTTGGGTTTGTCTCCTTGCTAATGGAGTAATAACACGCCGCTAATAACGGAGGACGGACTACTTCTTAGTGATGGAGTCAAGAGGCACCTGGGATCAGAGTGCTTATTGGTCGACTCGTTTCATACATAACAATAATAGAAAACTATAAGCACACTGATCTGGGTTCTGTCTGGGGAGGGGGGGTAAAACTGTGCATGACATTTGGTATAAACCACTGTTCTCATATGCCAGCCTTGCACCAGGGGGCAGTGTTGCTACCCAGGGTGCCTGACTAGGTAACAAGTGGATGTCAGCAGCTGGGGTCAGTGAGGTCAACTTGTACGAGCGCATCTGTTGTTAACAAGGAGGACCCTGGAGGAGTGACTCGCATAGTGACATTAATGAGTACTGAGCACAGAGAGGTACATGAGGGGATAGAGTCAGCTGCACTGGTAAAAACCGGGAGCGGTTAAGCGCCTTGCTCAAGGACACGCCGCCGGGGAGGAGCGGGAATCGAAACTGTGAACCTTCCGATTACCTTGACGATCACTCTACATCCTGAGCCACTGTCGCCCACAAGCATCGCATGTGCGGCCCATGAGCCTCCGACAGTACTTATGATGCCATGTCACTTTTTAGTATGCATGTACACTATTCAGTGTCGGGGCGCCAGGCCAGTATGGATACCTAAAGCGAGGTACTATGGCTTCCTGCCTTCCCATGTGACATCGCTGGGGGCACATTGCTTCTGGTCCCGTGCACACGAAGAGGAACAAAGGATTTGGGATAGACTTACCCCCCCCCCCCCCCTCCTTTCTCTTCTTTAATTACAGGGACCACCCCCCTTCATCACGCCTCATCTCCTTCTCTAATGCACCCCCAAAGCCGAGCGCTGACCCCAGAGGAATGCCTGGCTCCCAAAGAAACAGATTCCAGTACCCCCCGCCGCCACCGCCACCCTCCTCATGATACAATGAGTCGGGCTTACTGCCCCACGCTCCTTTGTGTTCTTAAGCCCCAGAGAGAGAGAGAGAGAGAGAGAGAGAGAGAGAGAGAGAGAGAGAGGGAGAGAGACTATCAGACAGACCCTTCTCTCTCATGTCCCCAGGTTGATCGTGATCCTTCCTCATCATGTGTCTTCTGATGAATCTGCTGGAAGCACCGGAGAATCCAGGCATCCTGTATTTTATTCTTAGGCTTATTTTTATTGTTATTCGTGACTTTTGTTTTTTGTCTACATAAATGTTTACTGTTTGCTGTGAGCGATTTGTAGTGCCAAATTTCCCTCGGGATGAATAAAGCATTTCTATTCTATTCTATCCTAACGACGTCCCCTTCCTGTAGTTTTGTTAATTAATCTCGGCCACTGGCCCCCAGTTTAGAAGCGCTCTTTTCCGTACGTCACGTTTTCAGATGATTCATTGCGGCCAATAAAGTGCTCCGGCAGCAGCTCTCGACGAGCCTGACCTTTTACACGGCGAGTGCTTCTTCTCTCTCTTCATATTCCTGACCTGTGGCTCCCGGGCCTCTCGCCGCATGATGTATGATGCCGTTAATGCATGGCCAGCACCGCCGCCGCCGCCACCAGACCCTGAGAACGCTTCAACCTTCCCCAGTCCTTCGCAGGAAAAGCCGTATGCAGCGAATAATAACAAAGTTGTGACCTTGGGAAATGTAGAGTGGATGCTTTAAATGTAGATTGAATGTGAGTGGGTGTGTCTGTGTAGTGTACATGTACGTGAGGGGACCTTTGTGACACGTGCTGGTACTGTGTGTGTGTGTGTGTGTGTGTGTGTGTGTGTGTGTGTGTGTGTGTGCGTGTGCGTGCGTGTGCGTGCGTGCGTGCATGTATGAGTGATAGTGTATATGGACGTGAGGGGACCTTTGTGTCACGTGCTGGCAGTGATGCCAGTAACTAGTTACTCTAATCTGATTCCTTTTTCAGTAAATAGTAATCTAATTTACTTACTTTTTCCAAGCCAGTAATCTGATTACAGTTACTTTTCCAAGTGGCTGTGTGTTACTATTTAGTTACTATCTCATAATGCTGATGATAAGAGAGCCAGGGGTACAGTCAGCTAGACTGGAGATGGGACGTGCGCTTGCACACGCACGCACACAGCCACACACACATGTTTACGTTTATAGCTGATTTTAGAATGGCTTCAGCATGAAGTTAAATCAACTATCCAGTTCGTTTTATAGTGTAATTTGGCTACTTGAGAGAGAGTGAGAGAGAGAGTGAGAGAGAGATTCATGTTACGCGCAACGTGCGGAGTACGCACTGAGTCCGTTGTCTCAGAATGGATTTAGTAGAGAGAGAGAGAGAGAGAGAGAGAGAGAGAGAGAGAGAGAGAGAGAGAGAGAGAGAGAGAGAAAAAACTGTTGTCATTCTTATGTTGTGGCAGCAGCAGGGGGGACGACGACGACTTCGTAACCTAGTTACTTTCGTTAAATCAAGTAATCAGTAAAGTAACTAGATTACTTTTTAAAGGAGTAATCAGTAATCAGATTATTTTTACAAGTAATCTGTGGCATCACTGCGTGCTGGTACTGTGTGTGTGTGTGTGTGTGTGTGTGTGTGTGTGTGTGTGTGTGTGTGTGTGTGTGTGTGTGTGTGTGTGTGTGTGTGTGTGTGTGTGTGTGTGTGTGTGTGTGTGTGTGTGTGTGTGTGTGTGTGTGTGTGTGTGTGTCTGCGCGTGCATATGCACGTGTATGCGCTTCCATAGACTTGTAGTCAGTGGCGTGAGGACAGTTTGCGGAGGAGGAGGGCCAAGTGGCTGGTGATATTCACTTTGATCTCTCTGCTGTAATGGCCAGCCAGCCAGGCAGTGTGGCAGAGACGATGTTTTCTGTACCAAGACGTCCCTGAGAGCAAAAATAATCTTTGTAATAAAATAATGTAACCCTATGTATGTTTGATGTGTGATTTATGGATTGAAATAAAGTATTTGTGTGTGTGTGTGTGTGTGTGTGTGTGTGTGTGTGTGTGTGTGTGTGTGTGTGTGTGTGTGTGTGTGTGTGTGTGTGTGTGTGTGTGTGTGTGTGTGTGTGTGTGTGTGTGTGTGTGTGTGTGTGTGTGTGTGTGTGTGTGTGTGTGTGTGTGTGTGTGTGTGTGTGTGTGTGTGTGTGTGTGTGTGTGTGTGTGTGTGTGTGTGTGTGTGTGTGTGTGTGTGTGTGTGTGTGTGTGTGTGTGTGTGTGTGTGTGTGTGTGTGTGTGTTCTCTCTCCAGGCTCCTGTCCCCTGGGCTTCCTGCAGTGTGAGGACGGACAGCAGTGTTTCAGTGCAGAGCAGAGCTGTGACTTCAGTGAGGACTGTGGCGACGGCACGGATGAAAAAGGTTGCGGGACGTCCTGCTCCTTTGAGGACGGGCGCTGTGGCTGGAAGAGCTCCCTGGCGGACAACTTTGACTGGATGCTGGGCGCCGGGTCCATCCAGAGCATACGGCCACCGTTTGATCACACGCTGAGGGATGAAACCGGTGTGTTGTTGTTCCATTCCATTATTTGTGGAAAAGGAAGTCTTTTGACACGCTGTGTTGTTCTTTGTTGAATTGACAACTTCTGATTGAAAAATATGTGTTTGCAATGATTGAAGATGGTGAGGAAAACCTTAAAAACAATGTTAAACCTCTTAGGTGGGCAATATATCGATATATATATATATACAGTTTCAAAGTGACAACAATAAGATTCTAAAAGGTTTATTTCCTGTTGCAATGTTTACTAATGCAATAGTTGACCAGATATTATTCACGGAGGCGGACAACGGTCTTTGATTAAGGATAGAGTTTACTGACAGAATGACATGTTGCAACATGGCGAGATCTATAGCTTACAACAATGGCCCTATAGCCTAAATCTCTGTAGAATGGCGAGCTAACAATGTATTTTTACAGGAGAGTAGACAAAAACAAGTGGAGCTTTGACGTACATACATAATATGAATTATAGATATGATGTACAGAGATATCTGTATAATGACGTATACTAGTTGAAGGCTATGTGTGAGAGAGAGATGGGGGGGTGCAGATAGATATGTCTGGGTGTGATGCATGTGTGCATGTGTGTGTCAAAGAGAGAGGAAGAGAAGTGTGTTGGTAAATTTACTGTTTTACTGAAATCCCGTGAATCCAGTGATATCTAGGATTGTGATACACGTTTGGAGGTGTAAATCAACGCTAAAGAGCAAGTACATCCGATTTCTCGCAAAATTATTTCTGAAATGTTTTGAGAATGTCAGGTGAAAATGTCCAGACTTCTCGTTACCATGCAGGGCCAATATGATACACATTGATTGGTCATGTGATTTCCCATACTCAAGCAGATATTGTGTTGTATAATTTGAATGCATATTGAACTAAAATATTACTCAGAGATGCATTACTCACACTATTACCCATGATGCCCTCCTGTCGTGAATATTTACAGTCGAGGAATTACAAGCAGACGGAGCATTTTAAAATCGTGTCCACCGAGAAGCTCTCATCGGAAATCTTGTTGTCAGTCGATATCTTGGCCCTTACTCTGCACATCAATGGCTAACAATTGAACCTTGTTGTGCTACATCAACCTTTGACTGATTGTTAATAGAAATTCACGTCCAAATGCAAGTTCTTGGCTGACTGTCAACCTATCCCGCAAAGTGTGATTGCAAATCTGATCAGGAATGTATAACTTATCACAGTGTTGGACAAAATAACAGACACGAGTGATTATACGAGTAATTCCCACTTTATGCGTCACACATAAAGATAAGTAAGATAAGATAAGGCACACAGCACATTCATAACACTAGGAATAGGCATCTTATCTTTGGTAAGAGGAGAAAGCTCAAATGTGCCAAGTATAGCATGCAGGGGCCCGCAGATCTGGAACGAGCTCAACGAGAGTCTGAAACTGTCAAAATCCATCTCCATCTTCAAAAAATCACTGAAAGAGGATTTACTCAAATCATATCTCTAATTAGTAACCAAACTTGGGAATATTATTTGTCTGTATTTATGTATCTATGTTGTATGTATGTAAGTAGGTAGGTGTGTAAGCCTATCCATGTTATATGTTCTGTTTGCCTCTGTTTGTGATCAGGCTCCCTCCAAAAGCTTTAAATAGCTTCTTGGGAGACCTGGCACACTACACATTCCGATGATGATGATACCTTGATGATGATATTTATTGTATTGTATCGTGTGTGTGTGTGTGTGTGTGTGTGTGTGTGTGTGTGTGTGTGTGTGTGTGTGTGTGGTGTGTGGTGTGTGTGTGTGTGTGTGTGTGTGTGTGTGTGTGTGTGTGTGTGTGTGTGTGTGTGTGTGTGTGTGAATAAATTCATTAATTCAATAGAATTAGATATGAATATAAAAATATGAGGAGAAAAGAAACAGTGTGAACAATATAATTCACTCTGAATATAAAAATATGAGGAAAATAAACAGTGTAAACAAAGATGCAGATGGGGGACTGTATGCCCTATCGGTTATATTATACATTACAATAAATATAGGCAATAAATCATTTTTATCTGACTTTATACTATGAGTAAGAGCAAAGTAAACGGTATACACAAGGTACCCTAACTGTCATATGTCATACATTGTAATCCGTGCAAGATCTGTTTTGTGGACAGACCAAGATGCACAGTCCCAATACAGCCCTTTCATTTGGCCTCATCAGTGAAGTTTGCCGAGGCCTGTCCTTACTTTGACCTGAGAGAAGAACTTTTAAGACCTGCATGTCACATATGGCTGTGTGACACTGGGAGAAGTGTCAGTGATTACATGGTGACCTGGAGACGACCCCCCCCACATTCCCCTGTGACCTCACTGTAATTTGTCGCCTACAGCAAGAACTGAGGAAAGATAACTATCAATCTCTCTATCTCTCTCTCTCTCTGTCTCTGGCTCTCCCCCTCTTCTCTCTCTTCCTCCACTGTCAATTTTCCTCTTTCCTGTCATGTTTTCTCTCTCTCTCTTCCTCTCTCTCTTCCTCCACTGTCAATTTCTTCTTTCCTGTCATGTTCTCTCTCTCTCTCTCTCTCTCTCTCTCTCTCTCTCTCTCTCTCTCTCTCTCTCTCTCTCTCTCTCTCTCTCTCTCTCTCTCTCTCTCTCTCTCTCTCTCTCTCTATCTCTCTCTCTCTCTCTTCCTCTCTCTCTTCCTCTCTCTCTTCCTCCACTGTAAATTTCTTCTTTCCTGTCATGCTATCTCTCTCTCTCTCTCCCTCCCTCTCTCTCTCTCCCTACCTCTCAACCTGTCTCCTCTTCAGGTCATTTTGTCTATCTGGAGGCTACGCCGGTGGGACTGAAAGGTGATAAAGCTCATATAAAGAGCTCTGTATGGAAGGAGTCCAGTGCCGTCTGCACACTCACCTTCTGGTATTACATTTCCCACAAGGCCTCGGGAACCATCCGTTTACTGATCAAGGTAATTGACTCATAGTCCCCGGCAATCATCTGTTTGCAAGGTCATTCATTCAAAGCATTGTTTTGCGTCGGCTACAACAACAGTTCTCAACGGGCCTGAAAATTTAAACCTGAGACAAGTGAGTTGAAGCCTGGCCTGCCTTGCCCGAGATAATCACATACAATACTGAAGCCCTGGGATTTTAGAGTCAATCAATTGTTAATAATAATAATAATAATAATAATAATAACTATTTGTATAAAATAAATTCGTAAACTGAAATGCACGTTCCCGTTCATACATTTGCATACAGACAGCTCCTTATAAGGCGAATGAGGCGGTATGCAAAACAACTTGAGAGGTTCACCATATCTGACCCATTCAACAGGAAGCAATTTTTTTTTTTTTTTTTATATTTTTTTTATTATTGCAAAACAAAAATTATTAAAAGTCAGTACTCAACACACAATGCATAATGAAACTTTCAGTAAAGGTGGTTAAAATATATGCAAGTACAGAAACAAGATAAAACAAAATTAGTCTATAATAACATTTTAACCATATACAGTGTATATCCAGCGAAATTACAATTATATAAATGTTAGTATATAATATACCCCTAATACCTATTTTCTAAAACCCTACACACATATGCTCCAGCTCGAACCCCCCCCTCCCGGACCCCCTCTTGGATAGTACCTCCATTATCCCTCACTCCTAACCAGACACTACCATTATAAGCTAGCTTTTATTCTCTCCACCACTTCTAACCACATTGACATTTTGGATTCATTGAGACCCAGAATTCTTGCTGTAGATATTTCTTGATATATCACATCGAGATATGTAAGAAACCACACTTTTCGGCACATTTTTTCCGGTTGAAACCAACGTGATGCGATCAGTTTTTTAGCTACTGTGATACCCGATAAAACCAATCTCTTTAGTTGTGGATTCACTGCAAACTCAAAAACATCATTCAATAGTAATACCGAGGGGTGTACAGGTATATTCCAAGATACGAGTATTGATAATTGTTGGGACACATCTTTCCAGAATGCCTTAACTGGTGGGCAGTCCCAATACATGTGCATAAATGTTCCTTCGTCCCCATTTGTACATTGGGAGCATTTGGAGTCTTGTTTAAGCCCCATTTTGCACAGCCTTATAGGAGTCAAGTATGTCCTGTGAATATAGTTCAGATTGATTTGTTGATGATCCGGGTTCCTTGATGTAAGTCGGACATTTGCCCAGGCTCCTTGCCAATCAAAGTCATTTTCCAGGTCTGGTATATCCCTCCTCCAGACAGTGTCTAGTTGAAGGGTTTCATACGAGGACGTTAGTAATTGATAATAAAAACCTGATACAAAACCTCCCAATGTTTCTCTTTCATAGAAAAATTTGTGGTATCTGTGGTGTTCAATTGGTATGAGTAATGGAACACCGTGAGACCTCAGACAAAGTCGTAACTGTATGTAAAAAAGCCATGTGGACTCGGTGAGGTTAAACTTTGTGCATATTTCGACATAACTACAGAGGCCCTTGTTATTAAAAATATCCCCTAATGAGTGTATGCCTTGCTCTTCCCATATAGGGAATCTTATAGGGCGTTTTCGCATTAAGAGTGCATTGTTATTGAATATGGGAGTGTGATTATGCCATTCTTGAGGGTTAGGATATTTCTTTTGTGTTTCCCGCCATGTTCTGATTGCATGGGTAATTATTGGGCCAAATTCTCGCTCACAATGCTTGATTGAAAGTTTAGTGTGTGCTATGTCTTTTAGTCTCTGTGGGGCTACTATGTTTTCTTCTAATTCTCTCCAAGATACCAAAGCCTGGGGGTCAAACCATATCTTCAGTGGTCTTAATGTGAAGGCCTTAAAATATTGTAAAAAATCTGGAACTGCCATGCCACCGCCTGCTTTATTTCTCTGTGCGGTGGATCTTTTTATGCGAGGTGGTTTGTTATTCCAAATAAATTTGTATGTGGAGGTTTGTAATCTTTTCCAGTAGCCCTCTGGAGGAGGTAACGGAAGCATTGAGCTGAAGAAATTGATTCTTGGTAATACATCCATCTTAACTTAAGGAAGCAATTTTTTGCGACTGATCTAAAAATTGTATTAGATTAGATGTATTGTTATTATACAGCACAAGTACAATACACCATCCAACCAGAGTGGATAAATAAATGCTCCATAAATAAATAAATACATATAAATAAATAAATAAATAAAAACGGCTTAGTGAGGCAGCCTTTCAGCGCACAAGCACACACACACACACACACACACACACACACACACACACACACACACACACACACACACACACACACACACACACACACACGTACTGTATATGTACGAAATGAATCGTTCCAGAAAAGTAGGCTTTGTCAATACTGAACGACTGCACACTTGTCAAGAGCCAATCGCACAGTAGGTTAGGAAATACCGGACCGGTCACCTATCTCTCTGAAAGGTCCCTGTGGCTAAAACCCAGAGTGTGCTCAGAACTTGTAGGTGTGGAGGCACAGGATTTGACCGGCATGTGTTGTGTGTGAGTTGAGGCTCCAGAGTATTGCATACATCTAAAAGGACCGCTCTTGGCAATCTGAAACGGCTAAGCAGCCACTCATCTGGCTCTGCAAATAGATCTAGACGATCTCTAAATATGTGTTCTATGCGTACGGCCTGCCAGAGCTAACTGTTCTAACAGCATCATATAATCCATTTCAGAAGCAGAACGTCAACGCACGCAATAAGTTCTGGGTTTTTTAAGTCGTATTTGGGGGCAATTGACCAACGGTAGGCTTTAAAAAAAAAAATCTCATCTGGGTAAGAGTTTCTTATCTGGGTAATAGTTTCTTATCTTAAAATTTGGTCTTGCCTAAGAGAAAAGCAAAAATAAGAAAACATTGCTGAATCCCAGGTAAGAACAAAATAAGTAAAAATGCTAGTTAAAAATAAGAGGAAATCTGTTCTTATATCGCTTCGTGAATGAGGCCCATTGTCTCCCTGCTGTGCAAACCAATACAGCTGAGAGCAGTGTATCTCAATGTTGGCATTTACTGTACAGTTTGAAACCGTGAAGGCATCGCCATACGCCTGATTCACAGGTTCAAATTCAAGCATATAATTGCCAGCCCCATAGTCAGCAGTCCCCCCTCTCTGCTCCCTCCCCACACAGCTCGGCCGCCCGTGCTAAGCAGCGCTGCACTGCTTTATTACCAGAGAGGACCATTATCATCGTGATGAATGGTGTCTGGCAAAGAGGTTCACAGGGAGGCCTAGCTTGTAGTAAACTTCAGAGTTAAAACACAGTCTCTCAGGGTTAAAAGGCCCTTTTCCTGAGGTCTAGGTCTAAGGTCTTGGGTCTCTCTCACACGCACACGCACACACACACACACACACACACACACACACACACACACACACACACACACACACACACACACACACACACACACACACACACACACACACACACACACACACACACACACACACACACACACACGCATTTACACCCTTGAGCTGCTGAGTACAAGTCTTCTACTGTTAAGGGTTAAGTGTGGGGGTTAAGTGCCTTGCTCAAGGATATTAAGAGGAGGAGGTGAGCGGTCAGGTGGCGTAGCGGAGATTGCGCTTGTCACCAATGCAAGAGGCTGCGGTCTCGACTCCCGGAGTCAGCATTGCTTGGGGCTTGGGCTGATCGCTATACTAACCCGTTTGGCTGGGTTAGGGGGAGGGCAAGTCATGGGTGGGAATCTGGCGTTGTGGACAGTGACGCCTACAGGTCAGGTCTGGGCGCTTGCTCAGCGGAGGCAGGACTTGATGAAGGCAGCATGACCTCCCACGCGTTACACTTCACCAATGAGAGTCCTCGCTGCCGGGTGAAAAAAGAGTCACTGGCTGTCGCCGTGCGTGTCGGAGGAAGCGTGCGGATGACTTCAGGGTTCCCTTGTACCGACCAGTAGGAGAACATGCGCACAACAACCAGGTAGGGGGGGGGGGGGATTGGCACAACGACTAAATTGGGACGGGGAGAAAACAGAGAAAAATCAGAGAAAGAGAGGATAAAAAAAAAAAAAATGATATTAAGAGGTACATTTCCTTACCGCTTCAGAGATTCAAACTGACAACCTGCAAGTCAAACCCTGCCTTGATAATGTTTGATGACCTTTGAACTCATCAACACATGTCAAGTGTGCGTGTGTTGTGTTCCATCTTCTCACCCCCATCAGTGGAGTTGACCCTCCTTGAAGGTCAGATTTTACATTATACATCTATAATCCCAGGGGCAGGGTATCATCTATGTAATGGACGACACATGCACACATACACACACACACACACACACACACACACACACACACACACACACACACACACACACACACACACACACACACACAAAGACGCATGCACGTGTACATACAGACACACTTTTCGCCCTGCCACTCAGAATGCCACAAAATCGATCAAATAGTGATTGTGCTTGGCAAGAGGATGGACATGGTGGATTTAATTTCATATGAAATGTCATATGAAATCAATAACATGGCAGCAATAATAATCAAATTCATGACTGTGATCAATGGGAGTCAGTATGATTATGTATGTATTTTCTAGTAGACATTACAGACAAGGATATTACCAATTCAGCCGTCCTCTTGGCACCACAGGCTGCTGATGGAGCTTATCTCTACGCTGTAGTTATGGTTCTCCCACAGACACACACACCAGGAGATGAACATACACTATAAGCTGTGTTGTACGAGCGTGCTGAGGATAGGACTGGCTGCTTGGTCAGTATCGGCCCTCATCAGCATAATGAAATGATAATTTTGCCAGGTGGGATATATAGCGTCGCTCAACTGCATATAAAGGATAATGACATGACATTAAATAAAGACATGCTGACCCTGTTTGTGCAAATTGCACAAAATGGTTTCCTGTGTGCGCACACAGGCTTCTACACGCAAGGACACTCAATGCAAGACAGGTGCTATACATGCTTGCGCACGTACACACACACACTGATTGATTGAATCAACTCGTGCAAAACCGCTCGAGGTGTCCCTTCCAGGGTTCAGCACAGTTGAGAATAAGCAGAGCCCGCTGTGAAGCGAAGGGGAGCGGGGGAACATTTCAGCTGCTGCAAGCTGCAGAACACAAATCTTAATCCCGGCCACTCAGCCATGATGAGCGCAGACAAACTAGATGGCCGAGAGCCTAACAAGCTGGGGTCTTGAGAGCTGGCAGGGAAGCCGCTGCACACTGTCGGTCTGCCCAGATGGTGGGGTGGGGCTGCCTGACCCGGACCCCCCCCCCCCCCCCCCCCAGTCCGGCCCCGTCCCCTCCTCCGCAGATGTCCCCGGGCACAAAGCACTGGCATGGAGACCAACGTCTGCTTGGATCGTCTCTGCACCAAATGACCAGCAATGAGGCGATCGGAGCAGCAGGGCCTATTAGCGTGTGACATGATTAGCGCGACATGATTAGCACGCTGGATGGCCATGATTCATCACAATCAGTTTTTTATTTCCAACTGGGGGCGGGGGGGGGGGGGGGGGGGGCAGAGAATCTGCAGAATGGTGTTTTCTGACTCCTTGGCCGGCATCGGTGTAGTTCATTGTCCACCAGCGTCCCTGTAAACACAGGGAATGAGGCTGTAGCTGGAGAGAGTTCTCGGTTGGGGCCCGAACAAGCCCATCGGATACAGGCTGACAATTTGGGCTAAAGAAAGAAAGCATATACTATACGGTATATACATGATTGTGTTGGGTTCACTCATAGTTTAGCACAGTAGAGGTTGAGTACTTTATTATCTAAAGATGTTACATGTAACTAAGTTAGAGGGCCGTGTTCACTCATAAAGACAGTCGAGGTTGAGTACTTTGTTATCTAAAGATGGTCAGTTAGAGTGCTGTGTTCGCTCATAGTTAAACACAGTAGAGGTTGAGTAGTGTCTTGTGATCTATCACATTTACACTCGCAACTGCAAAAATTATCTCAGAATTTCGGAAGGTTACACTAAAAATGAGCATGTTCCTTATCTGAGGAGCACTTAAAGAATGACTCCCCAAAAATATTAAATGGTTCATGTTCTGTGAATTGAAGGTGAGTCGACAACAGAACAGCTGCCTGCGGCTCCATGACATGAAGAAGCCATGAATATAAATTGGGGTTCAGTTTAAAGCGGGACATTCAATGTAGAAAACGAACCCTCAAATTGAACTGATAAGCGCCTCAGTTGATATCACACAGAGACATCAAGGATGAGCTATGCTGGTATCATACGCACGTCAGCCACTACGAAACGTATTTTTATGGATGGAGCCTTTTGCCTACTTTTATCTTTGACATAAATCTGGATATGTCCTGTATGACTATCGAGGTATGCGTACTCTCCCCGTAACAAGATTATCGCTAGCCGGGCCTCTGTGGGCATAAGGTGGAGGAGACTGATTGCATACGGCTCACCCAGGGGTGCATTTTTAATACACTTTCAAACTGCAGAGTAAAGCATGACATTGCTTGTCCTCTGTTTTGAGTAGATTAGGGCCAGGCCTATTCACACTGCAGACTACCGTTGCGAAACTTTCCCCCAACTCCTACCACAGTGAGCTTTTTGTTAAACAAAGTGCAATACCAAGAGGGTGAAGTTTTGCCCGGAGGTTGCCACGTGATGGCATTACGGATTCTACCTTAAGACCCTTGGTTGCAAAATTACAACATCACTTTTAGCTTTTAGCTATTTAAAAAAAAGTCTTTAAATGTTTTTTTTGTTGTTGCACATTTAGATAGTCAATGGGTCCTGTTGTTCAGCCTCACAATGCTATTGGATAGTAAATGTGTTTATACAGTAGGTCCCACATTCTGGCCTCTGAAGTTGATAATGTCAATTTAATTTGGGCCGTACAGGGTTAAGCTTTAAAACGTTTGTGTAGTGGGGAAAAAAAGGTACTGTAGAAAGGAGGTGATGTTTTCTTTCATAATGAACACATTCTGTTGCCTGCGTTTTCAACGGGCCCCATGGTCTGGCTTGGTTTTGCATGAATACATTTTTACAAAAATCTATTATTTTCAGAAGAAACATAATATCAATCAACGTGTCACGATGTGACTTGGTAAATCTCCCACAGACGCTCCTCCTGGGCGTCTCTACATCAGAGAACCTGCGGTGAAAACTCTGGCCTGGTGACGTTCTGTACAGTAACCAGGGTTCTAAGTCCCACTCATCATTTCATAGCCTTATTAGTCATGATTCGATGCCTGGGTGGTATCATGGGAAAAAGACAGAGAGGACTTACCAAGCAATACACTTTGGTCTTTGACATTTAATGCGTTCCATATGTAGCACGAGAGAGTGATACATTAGCGTAGCGCTGGGAGAGCACAGGGCCAGGTTTCAGACGGAATAGCAGGTTTGAGGGTGAGGGCACTCGGTACTAAAGTATGATGTTATGCTAATGACACTTCAATAACTCTTTTAAAAGGCCCTCTCTCTGCTGCTCAACAGTAGGAGAATGTCCAGGCAGTTAGACTCAGCCCTGCTCACCCACACGCTCTTCACTCTTTGACGTGTGACTTGGTGATACTTTCGAGTCTTTCTATTAGATTAGATTAGATTAGATTCATATTTATTGTCATTATACAGCACAAGTACAGTACAATGAAAACAAGTTGGGCATCCAACCAGAGTGCAAATGTAACAGTAAAAGTGCAATAGTACTCTACAGTGTACAGGTGATTAAACTGGGTAAAGAATACATTTGTACTACTGAGTATAGTGCTAATCAGATGTATGTACAGAGTTGTAGTATACTATTAATATGTACAGTGATACAGGTATAAAGACACTATGGTAGTAAGGCATGCTGGCCAGCAGTGTAACTAGTGAGAGTAGGTAAGGGATATGTACAGATATAGATATAGTACTGTATCTACAGATATGTAAGTTATGTCTTTTGATGTTTCCTGAGAATAATCACTGCCGTACAGCCTCGGTTCTGGTTCGAGAAATTTTTCTAAATACTTGACTTGCTGTGACATTGATTGATTGATTGATTGATTGATTGATTGAAAACTTTATTAACAGATTGCAGAATGGGTACAGTACAGTACAGCTCAATACATACAATTGTTAAGGGGATGCAGACCAGAGAAAGACTTTCGTCTTGTTTACATCAGGTCCCCCATTTTCAATTCATCGTAACATATATGACATACATGACATACAGATAGACAGTACTGCTACACTATACATTTATGACATACCAGATTTGCAAATACAGTACTGTTTGTGATACAAAAAGAGTCCAGAAAAAAAGAGTATATACATTTGGCGTAGAACTGTACATTGGATTGGGTAGTGGGGGGTGGTTGGGGGGGGGGGGGGTGGGTTGGTAGGAGGGGTGGGTGGGGTCACTGTACAACTATACAAACAAAACTGTACATTGGAATATTGACAAGACCATACTTGGTAATTTATTGTACATTGGAGGGGGTTGTGTTAGGACATTTACAGGGGCCAGTTTCGAATTGCAGTCTCCCGTAGGTGTTTTTTGAGAGTGTTTTTGAAAGTGGGTAGTGATTCACATTCCTTTACAGCTTTGGGTAGGGCGTTCCACATTGATGTGGCATAATTGCGAAACGTGTTTAGTCCCTTGTTTGAGTCAAATCTGGGTTTAACATGATTTGTGGAGCTCCCTCTGGTGTTGTGATCGTGGTATTCACTGACCTTTGGGAAGTATTTTGACATGTACATGGGTACCTTGGTCGTGTAGTGTATCTTGTAGATCAGACCAGTCGTCTACTCTAAGCCATCCTAGGTTGTCAAAGTGGGCAGGGGTGAGGTGGGTTCTAGGAGTAAGGTCAAGCAGTAGTCTGACCAGTTTGTTTTGAGATGTTTGTAATTTTGTTTTTAGCGCCTTTGAGGTGCTTTGGTACCATGAGGTGCAAGCATAGTCGTAGTACCCTTGAATGAGTGCTCCTGCCAGAGTCTTCAGGGTATTCTTGTTTACCAGTGAGGAGATCCGGTACAAGAATCGAGTTCGTTGGTTGACTTTTTTTATTACATTGGATGCCATTTTGTGACAGGAAAGATTTGCCTCTAGGATGGAACCCAGGTACAGTAGGTAATATCTTCTTTCCTTGTGACAATATTGTCACCCACTGTAACTGAGAAGCCATCGGTCTTGCTGAGTTTGTTATTTGAACCAAAGAGAATGGACTCTGTTTTGCCCATGTGTAATGATAGTTTGTTATCAGCGAGCCATATGCAGATTTTGCCTAGTTCTGAGCTGAGGGTTTTTTCAACCTGTAACTTGTTCTTGTCAGAGACCAGCAGGGCTGAGTCGTCCGCAAACAGGAACAAGTTGCAGTCACAAGCTGACGACATGTCATTTGCATAAATTAGGAACAGTAGCGGACCTAGTATGCTTCCTTGTGGAACACCACAGCTTACTGTGAGGGGGGGGGATAGGGTACTGTTTACCTCCACCATCTGCTCTCTCCCTCCAGGTAGGATTGCATCCAGCTCACTGATAGACTATCAAAACCAATTGCTTTTAGCTTGTCAATCAGAATGGTGTGATTGACAGTGTCGAAGGCCTTTTGTAGGTCCAGCATGACCATGCCGCAGTATTTGCCCGCGTCCACCTCTTGTTTGATGTGGTCGTTTAAATAGAGAAGGCATGTGTCAGTGGAGTGGGATGTTCTGAAGCCAGATTGGAATTCGTAGATTAGATTTTTTTCCGCAAGGTATTTTTCGACCTGTTCGTATAAAAATTTTTCCATGACGTTCGAGATGGAGGTAAGGATAGAAACAGGGCGGTAGTTGCCTGGGTCTAATTTACTGCCTTTTTTGTGCAGAGGGGTCACTCGCAATTTTGAAGTCCTTGGGGACGTGTCCCTGTTTTATGGAGATGTTTATTATGTGTGTGATGACTGGGGTGATGGCGGCTGCTGAGTGTCTGAGGAATTTGGAGGGGATGTTGTCATGGCCAGTGGCCTTGTTAGGTTGGAGGGCGCTCAGTTTTTTTGAGTACCTCATCTGTTGTTACCGTTTCCAGTTTGAAGTCGTCTTTGCGGACCCCTAGGTTCTTGTAGTATGCTACTATGTGTTCTACCCCATAATGCCCTGAGTGGGAGGGTAGCCCCGACTTTTCAGATGTACCGTATCACATCCTTCAGGGTATACTATATAAACACAAGCGGTGTAGTTGAAACAATGGTGCATTATTAATATCGCACATGTCAAGGATGCGTGTGAAACTTCTCCCTCGTCGTCCTCCGCTTCTCCCCAGACAGACAACGCGTTGAGGGAGGTGTGGAACAGGACGGGCCACCAAGGGTTTCGATGGAACCGGGCCGAGGTCCCGCTGAGGAAGCTGAGGAATTTCGAAGTGATCTTCGAGGGGGTCCGCTCCAGGGACGTGAGCGGAGGGGCTGCGCTGGACGACTTGGAGTTCATCGACTGTGCCCCCGGTAAGTGTCGGGACTCGGTACAAGTACATACAGTATGCGATAGTAGTCAGAAGCAATCAATGGCAGAGCAGCTCAGGCGATGGTTGCATAATGTGGAAGAGATTATATTAAACTATTCCATCCGCATTTAAATGTGCATCTCCCTTTGAGTTTTTATTTCCCGTAAGCACACTTCCCTATAGCCTAACTTTGTAACAGCAAAAAATTCTTTTGGCTGTGAAATTGCTTTTGCTATTTTATCAAATCAGAGAGAGAGAGAGAGAGAGAGAGGGAGAGAGAGAGAGAGAGAGAGAGAGAGAGAGGAAGAGAGAGAGAGAGAGAGAGAGAGAGAGAGAGAGAGAGAGAGAGAGAGAGAGAGAGAGAGAGAGAGAGAGAGAGAGAGAGAGAGAGAGAGAGAGAGAGCCTATCAAAGGTCTTTATGCAAGACAGAGGCACAGGAGGTAGAGTAGTAGTCTGAAGGTTCCAGGTTCGATGGCAGCGCGTCAAAATATTGTCCTTTCAGCCGTTGGTGAGTGAACGGGTCAATGTGAGGTACAAGTTGTAAAGTGAGAGAGAGAGAGAGAGAAATGGAAAAAAGAGAAGAGAAACTAATGGAAAAAAAAAAGACGGAGAGTGACAAAGCGGCGACAGCAGTTGACGGATGCTGTTAGATGTTTGTGTTGTGGACAGGTGTTCTACTTTAAGCACGGCTGGCTGACGCATGGGAAGCATGTGGCAACTATCCAGGTTACACACACACACACACACACACACACACACACACACACACACACACACACACACACACATATACTGTGTGTGTGTATATATATACACACACACAGACACAACAAGCAGACAACATGTTCCCTTACAAAACACATGCATAATGTATGAGCTAAATACAGTACAGAGTGCTGTAATGAAATTAACCTTGTTGACTTGCTGGAATCCAGACTCTTCTCTCCTCTAGTTCTGTCATCATGTGGGTTAGTCATCATAGCTACTTACAGTGTCTTTGAAGTACACTGGCATGCACGCAAGTTCACACACGCACAGCCGCGCACACACGCACAGCCGCACGCACACACACACCACACAGAGACATACACGCACTCACTGAAGGAGAGGGGTTTGATTACCCAGCATGCTTTGGTCTGCTGTTTATAGTCTCCTATCTGCTCCTGTCCTTTGGTACAAAGAGGAGAAAAGCTGTGTTTTAATGTTCACACTTCATCACAGCGTGTGCCTCTCTCTCTCTCTCTGTCACTCTCTCTCTCTCTCTCTGTATGTCTCTATGTCTCTCTCTCTCTCTCTCTCTCTCTCTCTCTCTCTCTCTCTCTCTCTCTCTCTCTCTCTCTCTCTCTCTGTCACTCTCTCTCTCTCTCTGTATGTCTCTATGTCTCTCTCTCTCTCTCTCTCTCTCTCTCTCTCTCTCTCTTCTCTTTGTGTAAACAAATCATGGTCAACTTTAGCTGACAAATATGAGATAACCTCTATGCGCTGATGTTGAACACAGATGTTCAGTTTTTCTGTGTGTGTGAGTGAGTGAGTGAGTGAGTGAGTGAGTGAGTGAGTGAGTGAGTGAGTGAGTGAAGTGAGTGTGAAGTTGTGTGCACGTGTGTTCATGCCAATTTGTTAAAAGGGGGTGTGGCAATGGGAGTGGCCTATCACAACATTTACATTTAGTCATTTAGCTGACGCTTTTATCCAAAGCGACTTACAAGTTATGTACGACAAGACAGCAAGAAGGGTACAACTCTATCAGCTGAGTAACAATGTTTATCAAAGTGTTGTGTGTTACAGTGTAGGTTAGTTTATTAGGACAAGTGCATGACAGTAAGGTTAGTCAGGGTTAGATTTTTTTTAATTATTATCATTTCAGATAATGGTTGAAGAAGTGAGTCTTTAGTCGACGGCGAAAGATTGGACGGGATTCGGCTGTCCTAACTGGGGTGGGTAGTTCATTCCACAATTGTGGGGCAAGGACTGAGAATAGGCGGCTTCTCTTTGATGACCCTCCGGGAGTTTGGATAGGAGTGGGTCTGAGGCGGCCAGAAGATGCAGAGCGTAGGGGTCTTGAGGGTGTGTAGTTAGAGACCATTGACCATCACAAAAAGGCACATGACTTCCAAGTGGAGTCATAGACTTGTACAAGTTATTGTGGAAAGGTTGGTCATGAGTCAAAGGACAGCTGATTGACTGTCCATGCTGATTGGTAACAAAGGGGCGTGTCAGTGGGAGTGGCCTGTAACAAAAAGGTGCATAACTTCTAAACTGATTCACGTAACATGAACAAACTTTGTTGAAAGCTTGATCATGGGGCAGACCCCCTTTTGTGTGTGTGTGTGCGTGTGAATGTGGTCGCAGCTCTTGCGGATTAGCCTTTTCTTTTTTTATCCACTTTTTCTCCTCCTTTTTCTATTTTTCTCCATCCCAATTTCGCTGTGCCAATTCTCCCCTCCCCTGTCTTGATTGTTGCTCGCATTTGCCCCCCACCGGCCGGTTGTAGGGAGGATAGAAGCCCATCACATGTCCCCTCCGATACATGTGGAGGCAGCCAGTCACATCTTTTCACCTGCCAGCGCGGACTCTCATTGGCGAGGTGTAACGTGTGGGAGGCTCACACTGCCTCCGCCATTTTCCTGTCTTTTGCTGTGCAGGCGCCCCAACCGACCTGTAGGAGTCGCTGTTCACAACGACCAGACTACCACCCAATTGAGTCAGTATGACAGCCGGCCCAAGCCGGAGGCAACGCCGACAGCCGAATTCGATACCGGTGTCTCTTGCGTTGGTGACAAGCGCAATGTCCGCTGCGCCACCCACTACTGACTGAGTGGTGTGGGCTGGGCTCAATTCAAGAGACCCTCCTCCTTGTAACTACTATGCATAGTAACACAACTAATGTAGACAGAACTGTACTGTCTGCTATTTAGCCAAGGTCGCCACTAGTCATGGTAGCTATGGCAATGGGAATTTGTGGCCTTGTCATAATTGTTGTTTTATTTCATGGAGACATCCATCTTTCTTGTCCCATCCCATGTGCTTAGTGTGTCCCTTTTCCCTGTGTGTGTGTGTGTGTGTGTGTGTGTGTGTGTTGTGTGTGTGTTGTGTGTGTGTGTGTGTGTGTGTGTGTGTGTGTGTGTGTGTGTGTGTGTGTGTGTGTGTGTGTGTGTGTGTGTGTGTGTGTGTGTGTGTGTGTGTGTGTGTGTGTGTGTATGTGTGCATGTGTCGTCCATTACATAGATGATACCCTGCCCCTGGGATTATAGATGTATAATGTAAAATCTGACCTTCAAGGAGGGTCAACTCCACTGATGGGGGTGAGAAGATGGAACACAACACACGCACACTTGACATGTGTTGATGAGTTCAAAGGTCATCAAACATTATCAAGGCAGGGTTTGACTTGCAGGTTGTGTGTGTGTGTGTGTGTGTGTGTGTGTGTGTGTGTGTGTGTGTGTGTGTGTGTGTGTGTGTGTGTGTGTGTGTGTGTGTGTGTGTGTGTGTGTGTTTTTTATTATTATTATTTTTTTCTCCAGGTGCTGTGGTGCCTGCCAGCTGTCCGTCAGTCTCAGACTTCGTGTGCCACAGTGGTCACTGCATTGAGTCCCATCTGGTCTGCGACAACAAGGCCGACTGCACTGATGCATCAGACGAGATGGACTGCAGTGAGTAAAGAGACAGGGCTGCGGCTCCAAGCTCTCTCTCTCTCTCTCTCTCTCTCCTCTCTCTCTCTCTCTCTCTCTCTCTCTCTCTCTCTCTCTCTCTCTCTCTCTCTCTCTCTCTCTCTCTCTCTCACGCTCTCTCTCTTCATGTAAACAAATCATGTTTGATTTCAGACACAAGAAGATAACGTCTGTGGCCCAATGTTGAACAGATTAGACTACAGTTTTTCTGAATGAGTTGGTTCACAGTAAAACACACTGGACACATGTGATATTAACAAAACAAAAACATATTCTCTCTCTCTCTCTCTCTCTCTCTCTCTCTCTCTCTCTCTCTCTCTCTCTCTCTCTCTCTCTCTCTCTCTCTCTCTCTCTCTCTCAGACCATATCACTGGCCTGCCAGGCGCCTGTGACTTCAACATGCCAGAGGACCAATGGGAAGAGACCTGCCAGCTCTCGCAGGACCCGGACGATGACTGTGATTGGAGGATAGGTCAGAGAAGTGAGACACCAGGAACCGGACCCCCTTCTGACCACAGTCCTGGTTAGTGTTTTACTGGTGATTTATTAACCACATTGTCACTCCAATAAACATCCTGTCCAGAGCCACGGTTGCAATGTTTAAACACACAACCCACAACTACCCACTTTTAAAACCACTCTCAAGGAGCACCTACGGGAGACGGCAATTCGAAACTGGCCCCTGTAAATGTCCTAACCCAACCCCCTCCAATGTACAGTAAATGTCCTAACCCAGTAATACACAAGACCCTCTTCTTGGACCAAGTAAGGTTTCGTCGATAATCCAATGTACAG
>NC_140176.1:65362249-65385907 GCF_963971535.1 Notolepis coatsorum
GTCAACGGGATAGTCCCCGGAGAGCTCCAGGATAAAGAAAGCGATCCAGGGACAGAACCCGACACACCACCAGAAGAGAAGCGCGCCCAGGAGATGGACCTCGAGGCGCGCCCAGAGAACAGATCTCCAACGAGCACTGTCAGAAGCCGATCACCTCCGTCAGTGTCATCCCCCAGCGAGGCGGACCAGATGCTGGCGCAGGCCTTCATCGCCACCCTGGTAGCCTCCACCGAACGCGATCGACTTCAGGGTGAACGCGATCGACTTCAAGCACAGATGCTTAGTGAGCGCGAACACTCTACCATGGAAAGAGAGCGCCTCCAGGCTCAACAGACGAGCGAGCGCGAACAATCTGCAGACCAACGAGAGCGCCTTCACGCGCAACTCCAAGCGCAAGCCCTTAGTGAACGCGAACACTCTGCAACCGAGCGAGAGCGCTTCCAGGCGCAACAAAGGAGTGAAGACGACCGCATAAGACTGGAGACCAGACGCCTTCAGACGGAAGAGAACATTGAAAGAGGCCGCGCCGATGCACAGCGCGCCGCCGCCAATGCACAGCGCGACGCCGCCCATGCCAGCGCCAATGCACAGCGCGACGCCGCCAATGCACAGCGCGACGCCGCCAATACCCAGCGCGAAGCACAGCGCGACGCCGCCAATGCACAGCGCGACGCCGCCAATGCCCAGCGCGAAGCAGAGCGCGACGCCGCCCATGTCCAGCGCGAAGCAGAGCGCGACCGGCTGCAGGCGCAGATGATAGAACAATTGATTGCCATGGCGACACCCCCTCTCTCCGCACGGAGCTCCCGGAGATCATCACGACAAGGGTCTAGGGCACCTTCCCCTACCCGGCCCAGCGACCCGGGACCCGGCCAACAGAAGGATCCTGTCTACGTCTCCGGGCCCCCTCCCCGACCGGTCCATACGAGACCCAGCCACCGGGAAGAACCGGCCTACGTCGCCGAGAGACTGACTAGAAGACTCCAGGACCTAGAAGAGGAAGAGGAGGAATGTCAAGCCCACCAGCAGCAACGTACTCTGGACCAGGAGGCCCAGTACAGCCCCGACCAGCAGCAACGTACTCTGGACCAGGAGGCCCAGTACAGCCCTGACGTCAGCCCCGAGTCACTGCACTACAAACCCCCGACCCAACTCACGGGTGAGTTTGACGTACAGTCAGCACCGAGGAACAGCACCTGGGTACCCGGCCCCTGGTACCCACCAAGTACCAACCCACGACAACACGTATGGGGAGACTCGCCCAGGAGGCCTCTTCCCCTACGCTCACCAATGTGCCAGCCATCCAAGTATCAAGTATCAAGTGTATCAAGGTGGTATCGTACCTTGGCACACCGACGTTCCCAGACTTTACGCACGAGGACAGAGCACAGTACACGGAATTACGGATGTGCTTGGAGACTATGATGTCCGACGTCCCCGATGAGTTGTACAAATATGCCATCCTCCTCAAGCACCTCAAGGTGCCCAGAGCGCATAATATAGCGCTGGCATATTCCAACTCAAGTACCCCATACTCCGCGGCTCTATTGGCCCTCGACCAGCGTTATGGACGCATATGGAACTACGTGATACAAGAAATAAGAGATATCGACCGCCTCCCCCCAGCCAAAGACAATAGAGCATTGGATGACCTCTCTATCAAGGTACAATCCCTGGTAGGGATGCTGGGGTCCCAAAAGGAGAAAGGGAGATATGAACTATATGCTAACTCTAATGTGGAACGAATACTAGAGAAGCTCCCTCCAGCCCGCCAAGAGCGCTTTCGGCGGCAGAGAGACCACCGTGATCCCGACGGTCCCGAGCCATCCCTCCTAGACCTGGCCGCCTTCCTCGCGAGGGAAGTCAGCAGCCTACGACTGGAGACGTTCGTGTGGAGTGGACCAAGCCCAAGAGATGGACCTCGGAGATCTAATGATAACCGCCGGTCAGTGACCGTTATGCACCAGGCCGAGTCAGTGCCGCAGCACGAGAACCACAGCAACCCCCCGACCAAAGGGGAGTGGAAGATTGAATTCCAGTACTGTGCAAAGGAACATCGGCTGTATCAATGTGACACTTTCAAGAAGCTGACCACTGACGAGGTGAGTCAGTGGATCAAAGCCAACCGCCGCTGCTTCCGCTGCACGCGCAGCCATATGGCAGCTGAGTGCCGTTTAAAGAAGAAATGCAGCAAGTGCGACGGCGCCCACTTGGAGGTCCTGCACGACATCAACAAGCGTCCGCGAGGAAACCAAAATGGGCCCGTCACGGTGATGTATCAGGCCGAGGCGGTGTCACCACAGACCAGGCCTGAAACCACCCCCTGGTGTCCCGACTGTCGCAGCAGACACGGGGACCGACAGTGCCACCAGTACTACCCCGAGTCGGCGCCACCACCGTCGAGTCACAACTCCCCCGCCAGAGAGGAACGGGAGATCGTCTGTACCTACTGCGACGGCGGACACTGGCTGGCACAGTGCGCCGAATACAAGACACTGAACCCCGTCCAAGTTGATCAGTGGCGTGAGGCGGCCCAGGCGGGCGCCGCTCACCGCGCATCACTGTGCGGGGCCCACCAGCAGAAGATCCAAGGCAACCCACCAACAGGAGTGCTCCACATAGACCAGCATAGCGGGAGCCCCCGAGTGCTCATCAAAGTGGTCAGAGTGCTCCTGAGTTACGAGGACAAGGTCCTGGACACTTACGCCGTCCTAGACGATGGGTCTGAAAAGACTCTCCTCCTCGCTTCCGCCGCAGCCCAGTTGGGCCTGCGGGGTGCCAAAGGAACAATGACAATCCGTACCATTAGAAGAGACCAGAAGACCATAAAGGGTGAAAATGTCTCCTTCAAGATAGCAGCGATCGAGCAGCCCGAGAAGCAGTATAGCATCACCAACGTCTTCACCAGCCACAACATAGGCCTGTCACAGTACACCTACCCCATCCCACAGCTGATGGCGAAGTACGTGCACCTACGTCGACTACCTATACCACTCATCGACGGCGCCACACCGACCCTGCTCATAGGCTCCGACCACGCGGACCTCATTCTCCCAATTGAGGCGGCCCACATCGGACCCAAAGGATGCCCAGTCGCGGTTCAGACCCGACTGGCGTGGACGCTCCAGGGCCCCCTCTACGGACTTGACAGTCAACCCACGTCTACACACTGCCTGCACACAAAGGTGAGCGACACCGGCCACTCTCTCGTACAGCCCGTGGAGAGGCTATTGACACCAGACGAGAGGCCTGTGAGAGAACCGTGGGCCCAAGAAGAGGGAGTTCCGAACTCCACCCCCCTCAGCTGCGCTCCAAGCGACGTAGCTGACCTCAAACCCAGCACCCCAAGCGACTCCTTGATGGGGCGGCCGGAACCGGCCCCTCCTCAGACGGGGTACAGACCAAACAAGAGGAACAGACGGAGGATGTGGAGGCACAGCCAAGCACAGATCAACCAGTCTCGGGCCCGCTTCCCCCTAAGCCCCCTACCATCCCTTCCAGCCCGTCAGAAGCGGGTCAAGGACAGGGACCACTTACAAGGTGGACACAATCGTTATGATCATAGACCAGTCACTACCCCGAGCTGCGTGGCCGGCCGGCCGCGTAAGCAAAGTGATCACTGGTGCCGACGGAAAGGTCAGAACGGCAGAAGTTATTGTCCAGGGACGGACATACACCCGACCCGTGGCGAAGCTGATAGAGTTGCCAAGGCTCCCTGACTCCCTTGATGACGATCATGACCCACTGACTTTGTAGATTGCCCTACTCCCCACAACAGACATTGAGTAGTTGACAGGACTATTAATCTGTCTTCACTTTATCTAATTAGGTGCGGACTAATTAGGAGGCGGCTGTTACAAAGGGTCAGATTAAACCGAATATATATATTTATTGCTTGATATCCCTTGTATAATATTTGTATATCGTTTGATATCCCCTGTATATTATTTGTGTATATACACGGAATGTCCCTTTACCTGTGTTCAAACCAGAGTAATATGCGCTCTCCTATTGGACACTCCCCCCCCAGGCTCCAGGCAGTCTCGTACTCAGACAGGTGCGGTGGGCGAGTTTGGGGCATGTTACAACATGCCTTTGGCAGTGTAGTGATTCAGGACCAAAGAGTGACCAGGTTGGCACTAGATTGTCACTTACGTATAAATACGGCGCAGGTGTAAACAGCAGCAGTTCGTTCATTACTAGTACAGCCTTCACCACGAGTCAACGTGCAAGTGAAGTGAGCAACCTTGCGTCTAAATAGAGCACTTAGAACATGTGCGAATAGGATAGTAAAAGTGTCAGAGTTTAGTGAAGTAACGTCAAGTTCAACCTAGTTTAATGTGAAGTATAGTGCACAGGAGAATCTACACCGGCGATTGCAGAACCATTTCTGGTTGGATTATATTGCTTTGTGACCATTACCGCTGGAGGAGAGTACCGTGGATTCCAC
Source organism: Notolepis coatsorum (assembly GCF_963971535.1). Taxonomy (NCBI): domain Eukaryota; kingdom Metazoa; phylum Chordata; class Actinopteri; order Aulopiformes; family Paralepididae; genus Notolepis; species Notolepis coatsorum. The sequence continues at coordinate 65,366,700 of NC_140176.1, forward strand.
TATCGTTTGGGATTTACCCCCGTGAGGATCATCACTCGAGCCCGCCTCTAGGAGGAGGCTGGCTGGCTGTCGTCAATGCTATTCGAGCATCTTGGATTACAACTGCTGCTTTGTCTGCCGATCAAGGGAGTACATGCATCGACTCCCGTAGCTGGAGCCTCTTTATTCCTCGTTGACCCAGACTTTGTACCCGAACCTTCCTCTACCCCTGCCGGCCTTACACCCGGAGGGAACCCCCCAGTGTCTCCAGCTGGTACTAGTGTGCCCTATGTAATTGCTATGCCACAGGTGGCGTCAGTTTAGACCCATCTTAGTATTCTCATTGACTTACGCTCTTGACTTACTTTACGTGTGTTCTTCGCCTTACAAGCGCGAGTATAATTCTCAATCTGTAACCTAACGTTGCTTGCTTGATAATAATAAATACCCTCCAAATAGAACTTTATGTGTCAATGCCGTGTTCTTGTGTGGGTGTTCACCATATATATTCATGTACTGTATGGCCAGTAATTAAAGTACATAACTAGTATTGGTTTAATATACCATACTCTTCAATACAGTCAGGGAATTGTACCCCTCAGTTACAATAATAATAATAATAATAATAATAATAATAATAATAATAATAATAATAATAATAATAATAATAATAATAATAATAATAATAATAATAATAATTTTTATTTGGTGGTGCCTTTCAGGACACTCAAGGTCACCTTACAGATCATAGGAAAAGGTAAAAAATTTAAAAACACACGGCAGGCAGTAAAAGTCAAGGCAGTAAAACAAGCAACAGGAAGTATAAAAACAGTTAGGTTAAAATAACAAAACAAACAAACAGCAGGGGGGTATAGGACAGTGGCATAGGTTACAGTGAATATGCTAGTTTGAACAGATGGGTTTTCAGTTGAGATTTGAATGTTGATAGTGAGTCAGACTATCGGATATGAGGGGGCAGGGAGTTCCAAAGTCTGGGAGCCGAGCAGCTGAAAGCTCGGGCACCCATGGTACTGAGGCGTGAGTTGGGGATGGAGAGGAGTCCAGTGGAGGATGAGCGGAGGGTGCGGGAGGGGGTGTATTCCTGGAGGAGGTCAGTGATGTAGATGGGGGCTAGATTGTGGAGGGCATTGAAGGTGAGTGCACAGGGAGCCAGTGTAATTGAATGAGGACGGGGGTGATGTGGTCAGATGAGTTGGTGCGGGTGATGATCCTGGCAGAGTTTTGGATGATTTGTAGTCTGTTGAGGAGTTTGGTGGGAAGGCCGGTGAGGAGAGTGTTACAATAGTCGATCCGGGATGTGACGAATGAGTGGACCAGGGTTTCCGTATTTTATTGGGACAGAGATGGGCGGAGTCTGGAGATATTATGGAGGTGAAAGAAGGCAGACCGGGTGATGTTTTTGATGTGTGGTGCAAAGGAGAGGGAGCCGTCCAGGATGACACCGAGGCTTTTGACTTGGGGGGAGAAGGGTACAGGGAAGCCGTCGATGGTGATGTTTGGAACTGGGGTGTTATACCAGAACAAACTGAATTAAACAAGCCTGCACACTGCTGTTTCTTGTGTTGCTCGGTTAAGCATGCCACTTACAGTAACCCATGTAGGTTTTGCAGCCCCAGGAACGACACATTCATAAAACGTATCCAAACATTGATTGGCCGGCTCAAACCTCCTCGACTACAATGTATATTGTTTTGAATTGTGATTGGCCGGCTCAAACCTCCTCGACTACAATGTATATTGTTTTGAATTGTGATTGGCCGGCTCAAACCGATTTTAAAGATGAACACCAGGAACTGTGTCATGGAACCAAACGTATGATCTCAATACAGAGCCGATCAATAAGTCCAGCCAGCCGTAGCACATGTAGTACAATGCACAGACACAGACTGCTTTCTTTTGTGTACATTATACAGCTGTGTAAATGATCTTCTATTGTATGTCTTTTATAATGTATACAGTGTCTCAAAACTCAAGAGTGGTCTGAAAAGTTTGTATCCAATCTTTTGTCAGTATGTTATTTCTAGCTTTGAGGAGTGACAAATGTAATCAATCTTCTACCACATACACACATGTGTGCTTGCTCTCTCTATCTATCTCTACCTCTATCTCTCTCTCTCTCTCTCTCTCCAGAACAAACAGAATTAAACAAGCCTGCACACTGCTGTTTCTTGTGTTGCTCGGTTAAGCATGGCACTTACAGGGCGGCTACGTGGCGTAGTGGGCAAGGCGCTCGCCACAAAATCTGGAGACGCTGGGCTTGCCTGTTCGAGCCCAGCGCTCCACATTTGCTTTCAGTTTAGCTGGTCGTTCATACTAATACACATTGGCAGTATTAGGGGGTGGGAAACTGATGGGTGGGGATCGGGCGTTGTGGACAGCGACTCCTACAGGTCGGTTGGTGCGCCTGCGCAGTAGAATCAGGAAGTGTCGGGGGCAGCGTGAGCCTCCCATGCGTTACTCCTCGCCACTGAGAGATCGAGCTGCGCAGGTGAAAAGATGCGACTGCTGTTACCTCAAGTACCGGAGGGGACTTGTGCTATGTATGACTTAGTCCACATTGCAGCCGGCTTGTGGGAGGCAAGAAACAGCGTTCGTGACAGGGGAGGGTTGAATTGGATGATACGAAATTGGGATGGGAGAAAATATAGAAAATGGGAGAAAAAGTGGATAAAAAAAAAAGCATGGCACTTACAGTAAACAACCCCTGTAGGTTTTGCAGCCCCAGGAACGACACATTCATAAAACGTATCCAACTCCAAAATTCTGCACAGAGGAACATGATTAATCACTAGTTTCTATAATTGAGTAGATGTTTTTCAAAGATTTTCCACACTCATATCTGGTGATCTGTGTACTCTGTGTCTCTCCAGGAGGTGGAGGGAGCTTCTTATATGTGCACTCTGCAACCGAGAGGGAGGGTGACGTCGCCAAGGTGACGACCAGGCGTCCGTTCCCGGCGAGCATCGGCCTGTGTCACCTGCGCTTCTGGTTCTACATGCACGGCTCCGACCGCATCGGGACGCTGAAGGTAGGGCTGGGCGATAAAACAATAACGATAATTATCGCAATATATTTTAATAATCTATATAGATTGATAATTTTAAAAATATATCAATAATTTCCTTTTTTTTTATAAATCTTTTTTTTTTTTCTTTTTTTTTTGTGACCTGCAACAGGGCAGTTTTAAAACCAGAGACAGTGGACAGACTTGTCTTTCTTGCCTGCAACTTAAAGTAATGGCTTTGCTTGTCCAAATGACAATACCAAATTGAGATTTATTTTTCTCTTGTCCATTTATTTTGTTTGTTTTCTAATTTAAAATACAGTTTGAAACCGTCTGTACACAGTAGGCTATGTGTGCTAGCAGAGCTAGACTCCAGTCACGAGTCACGGTGCACATGTGCGGTGGTTTGTCCACCAAAAAATCACCAAAGATAGAAAAGAAACTAGCAGAGCCAGAACTGTTCAACTCCCCTGGAGCCACAGCCAGCAGAGAAGCCTGTTTACTTTCGCTTTCAAACCAGCTGCAGCCTGAGAACTGGAGTGTGAGGGGCTGTAACACTAAAGATGGCGGCAACGACAAAGAATTGCTGCAAAATAAACATACATCTGTTGTTAAAAAAAATATATATATATATTCTTTTTTTATTCAAGTTCAAGTTCAAGTTTCTTTATTCGTTGTCATACAAAAATACAGAATACTTTTATATGAAATGCTTCTTTAATAATACTAAAGCTTATAACAATATCGATAATTATAGATATCGAGTAATATGATATCGATATTGTGATATAATTTTTGGCCATATCGCCCAGCCCTAGCTGAAGGTGACGCGCTGCCCGCCGTGAAGTCAGCCGCATTTCACTTTGATAGAACACACACCTTCAGCACACGTAGCGAGTTGAAGGAGAACATCTCCATCTTAACAAGTAACTTGATCTCTAAAAGTAAACAACTTTTAGTCAGGGGAGTGCCGTGGTTTCTCCATAGAGCCCTGTTGTAAAAAAAAATTGCGCTGCAGCTCGGGCAGGTAGGTCATGTGATTCAGCGGGTATTGCTGATTGGCTCAAACGCGGTATGTTTATAGACAAGAAACCTGTCTATTGTTGTGTCGTTGTGAGACTCGTCAGTCAGAATTATTTTCAATACAACGGAACACATTTTGAGAATGTCTTGCGTGGCAACATGATGTTTAGTGTTTAGTGATGTTTAGCACCCATCATTTTCTGCAGCATCTTGGCTCACACAGCATCAACTGACTTCATCCGACCATGGCCATCCATAATGCATGTGATTATTTTTATTATATATATTATATATTTTTGATAATCTCGTCCTTAATTTGCATATGATACATGGGACACTCTGACAACTTGTTAACATAGCCTATAATTTTTTTCACCTTTTTTTCCAATCTAGAAAGTCTGGTTAGTAGTATATTTCCGGGGGGTGCATGATACCCCCCTCTATCTACTAGACTAGTTAGATTAGATTCAAATGTATTGTCATTATACAGCTCACGTACAGTACAACAAAAATAAGTTTGGCATGTACCGGGGATACAACTGGATATAAAATATATTAAATTACTACTACTGAGTAATGGTGCTAATCAGATGTACAGAGTTGTAGTATTATTATTTACAGTGATAAAGGTATAGAGGTATAAAGACACTATAGTAGTAAGTCATACTGGCCAGCAGCATGACTAGTAACTTAGAGTACTGTAGGTATGCAGGTATATACAGACACATGTGGATAAATATATATGCGGTAAGAATAAATATATATATATGTAGTATATACAGCATTATCGTACATGCTATCACAGTTATATGGGTTATATGCAAGTGTATAGTAGCTATAGAAGGATTATGCAGGTATATTCAGACAGAATATATATGTATATATATTATATATGTGGTAAGTATTAATATATATATATATATATATATATATATATATATATATATGGTATATACAGCACTATTGTACATGCTATCATACAGAGTTATATAGGTATAGTCTGTGGTAGGTAGTTATGATTATTATGATTACTATGATTACAGTCTAAGGCAGTTGTAAGACAGTGAAAGCAGTAGGCAAGTATAAATTGAGTATAGGCAACAGAGTTCAAAGTCCATACAGTATGGACTAGGGCTATCAGTGTATCAGTGTTAATTAGATTAATTAATTACACAGCTAATTATCGCGTTATGAAAATTAACTCAAAATTAATAAAAAAATTAATATCATTCATTCCATAAGAACGTAGAATAAACATTTACAGACTTTTTTATTTTTTTAAATGGCCATTTGCATGTTCTTGGTATCTGATTCTAGGGACATCTATGGATCTCAGGGAATGTATTCCCAGTGTCAGAAATACTGTGTCTGTTACTAGGCTTGAGTAAATTGTAATGAACCAAATGAGAATATCAATTCAATTATTATTTTTTTTTTACTGTGAATAACACCATGCTAAAATTTACCAGACCTGACAAATCTAAGCAAATTAATAAAGGGAAGATGATTAACACTTTAATCGCCATGGGTTAAATTCATAATTTACCATCCCTCGCCAGCTCTATTTGTCTATGGAGAAGTTCCCCTTCTTTGCAGGGCTATAACTTTTTAAATTCTATTGCTAAATTGCCATTATTATGGCCCATTCAATGGCCTATATGTATTGTTCAGGGTGTAGCAACGTTAAACTTTTTCATTCACATATTCATACTAAAATATGGTCTAAAGTATAAGTATGTTTTTATCGTTTTCTGCAGCTTTCTTCAGAACGTGATTTATAGCCCTAAATGCATTATATTGATGATCAAATACAGTTTGGTAGGAATCTGTGCGAGATAAAAAGTTTCAACTGGACGTACTTCTAGAAGTTTCTACGCATCATCTGATGTTGACCGGATGGGCGGGGGATCGTTTATAATTCCGTGGGCAGCGTTAGATGATTCATCCAGAGTGGGTCATATGTTCATCAGATCAGTTAGTATAGAATACGTTCGAAAATAACGCTGAATCTTACCGTGGCTTCCTCGCGCCGCTGGCAGATGAGCGTGGAACAGATTTTTTTCTATTATGGGATGTAGAAATGCCCAATCCATTTCCAGGTTGTATAATAGTATATACGTCCAAATAACGTTGTTTATTGAGTTAGGGCGAGCGATCTATTATCCAGTGTTTCAAGATGGAGTCGCGGGAGCTATAGCGAGTGGCCGGACCACATATGGATGAGTACTACCGGTTCAAAGGTTAATATCCGGTTGCCGATCTGCCGATCGGCCACCAGATGGCGCTCTTGAACCGCTAGAGAGTTGAGAGGAGATCAGCAGTGTGTCTCAGGGCTCCGGAAAGGAAATATGATTTCGATGACAGATTTTTGAAATATTGACATCAAAGACGAGTTACGGCGTCTTCGGCAGAATGAGCATGGCTCGGAATGACGTGAAAACTCGTCCGCGGCGATCATAGTGTTAAACAGAAGGTTTTGTAGATGCAGTACTGAATTCTGCCATCCGGACACATGCAATTTGAAATATGATTATATGATTATAAAATATCAGGCCTAAAATGGTTATGCGATTAAAATGTGATTAATTACATTAATTAATTACAAATCCTGTAATTAATTAGATAAATTTTTTTAATCGCCTGACAGCACTAGTATGGACCCTTCCATTAGGGTCAGTGTCGCTCGATTTGAGAAATCGATACAAACACAACTGTATTGATACAAGTGAAAGCATCTCACCCTTCCACCCTTCACCAAATACGACTAGAAGACTCAATACAAGATGAAATTACTTTTATACTTTTATACTTTTATACTACCTCTCCTTCCCTCCCTCAGATATCCACTTCTCTGAGCGGATCTCGGCCTGTCTGTCCGACATCTCCGCCTGGATGACGACCAACCACCTCAAACTGAACCTAAGCAAAACAGAATTGCTCCACCTGCCGGCCAAATCCTCCCCCCTGACCGACCTTTCCATCACAGTCGAGAATGCAGCTGTAACCGCGTCCCCGACCGCCAAGAACCTTGGTGTTGTCCTCGACGACCAGTTGAACTTCTCTGCTCACATCGCAGCGACAACCAGAACCTGCCGATTCCTCCTGAGCAACGTCAGAAGGATCCGCCCCTTCCTGACAAAAGAAGCCACCCAACTCCTCGTCCAATCAACAGTCATCTCCCGCCTCGACTACTGCAACGCACTGCTCGCTGGCCTCCCGGCCACTGCCACTAAGCCTCTTCAACTCATTCAGAACGCAGCGGCCCGCCTGATCTCAAACCTACCGAAGTCGGCCCATGTCACCCCACTTCTTAGGGACCTGCACTGGCTCCCCATTGCTGCACGAATCCGCTTCAAGGCCCTCGACCTAGCATACCGTGCGGCAAAGGGAACTGCTCCCGCCTACCTCCGGTCAATGGTCTCTAACTACACACCCTCAAGACCCCTACGCTCTGCATCTTCTGGCCGCCTCAGACCTACTCCTATCCAAGCTCCGGGAGGGTCATCAAAGAGAAGTCGCCTATTCTCAGTCCTTGCCCCACAATGGTGGAATGAACTACCCACCCCAGTTAGGACAGCCGAAACACGTCCAATCTTTCGCCGTCGACTAAAGACGCACTTCTTCAACCATTATCTGAATTAAAAAAAGAAAAAAAGAAAGAAAAAAAAATCTAACCCTAACTAACCATACTGTCATGCACTTGTCCTAATAAACTAACCTACACTGTAGCACTCAACACTTTGATGAACATTGTTACTCAGCTGATAGAGTTGTGCCATTCCTGATGGCTTGTCGTACAGAACTTGTAAGTCGCTTTGGATAAAAGCGTCAGCTAAATGACTAAATGTAAATGTAAATGTAAATGTAGACAGAGATTTGTTTTGTCAACTTTCAACCACCAACATAAATCACCCTTAAAGATCTACAGTCACTACTGTCATGTAAGCTTTTTCTTTCACTTTCCAACCCCTTACATTTGTTTAAACTAGGGATGTCCGATATTATCGGCCTACCGATATTGGCATTAAAATGTGATATCGAAAAATATCGGTATCGGTTTAAAAAAAAATTAAAAATTACAAATTTACATGTCTATAACCTTTATTTACCCAGGCAAGCAAGTAAGAACAAATTCAGATTTTATTTATTGTCAAAAGTATGCATAATGTTGTGTTAATTCCACAACAAGAGATATGTAATGTTAATTACCTGAAATGATTCCGTTTTTTGGGGGGGGGGGGAACCCTGCATATATCGGTATCGGTTGATATCGGTTGATATCGGTATCGGAAATTAAGAGTTGGACAATATCGGTATATCGGTATCGGTAAAAAAAGCCAATATCGAGCATCCCTAGTTTAAACCCAAACCTAGTGTTAAAATGACGCTTCTAACTATGAGACACCCCTCCTAATGCTGTAGGTCTATACCATTGGCACCAGTGGCACCAGCCTGTTGATGTGGGCGGTCAGCGGTAACCATGGCGACCGGTGGACCTACGCCAACGTGGTCCTGTCCAACCCGGCGCCCTTCCGGGTGACATTCCAGGCAGAAGTGGGTGGGGACATGTGGACGGACGTGGCTCTGGATGATGTCTCCTACACCAGCGAGTGTGTGGTGGGAGGTGAGCCCCTCATATCTGTATATAATACCATCTCTCAGCGTTTCTCTAACCTTCTGCCTTTTTGTCTTGGGGACCGGCACGCAATTATACCATCCTTATTGTTGTTTCTCCTCTCTCTCCTCCTCCTCTCTCTCCTCCTCGCCCATCAACATTATTTTTACTTCCATTAGTATATTTTTCTTTTCCAATCCACACTCTCGCTCTCACTCTCTCGCTCTCTCTCTCTCTCTCTCGCTCTCTCTCATGCTCTCGCTCTCTCTCTCTCTCTCCCTCTCCCTCTCTCTCATGCTCTCGCTCTCTCTCTCTCTCTCTCTCTCTCTCTCTCTCTCTCTCTCTCTCTCTCTCTCTCTCTCTCTCTCTCTCTATCTCTCTCTCTCTCTCTCTCTCTCTCTCTCCAGGAGAGTGTAGTGAGTTAATGGAGCCTGTTATAAATTCACAGTGGAACCTAGTCAGCGCCAGGAGAGCAGAGAGAGCAGCGAGGGAGAAAAGCAATTACATTGTGTTGTTTCCATATATCCTCCACCTTCCATCCACCCTCCATCCATCCTCCACATTCCATCCATTCTCCAACCTCCATCCATCCTCCACAGTCCATCCACCCCCTTAACCCGCCCACTATCACAGAGAGAGAGAGAGAGAGAGAGAGAGGAGAGAGAGAGAGAGAGAGAGAGAGAGAGAGAGAGAGAGAGAGACAATTAGCATAGATCTGTTTGTTCATAGCCACACTGAGGCTTAAAACAAAAAGCAAACAAATCAAAACAAACCTTCCTCAGAGAATTGATAATCCTCTCTGAAGGATGCTGGCGGTCTGGACTGGAATAGATGATAGGAGATTTGAAGTGTGCGTGTGTGTGTGTGCGTGAGTAGGCGCGTGCACATGTTTGTTTATGTAAATCTGCATATACACGTGTGTGTGTGTGCATGAGTAGGCGTGTGCACATGTTTGTTTATGTAAATCTGAATATACATGTGTGTGTGTGTACTATACTGTGTGTGTGTACTATACTGTAGGTGTGCGTGTGTGTGTACTATACTGTAGGTGTGTGTGTGTGTATACTGTAGGTGTATGTGTGCAGGGAACAAAATAAGTACCAGCCAACCGCCAATGGCTGGTAAAAAATCTGCCTGGCTGGTAGTTTTTAAAATCTACCAGCCAAATAGCTGGTAAGTCAAAAAGTTAAGTTTGTTCCCTGAGAGCAGAGCTACACAGCAGTGCGCCTATTTTGCGAGCAGAAATAAGTCTGTGGTTTTTTCTTCTTCTCACAACGGGTCAAATGCATCTAACATGCATTGCATCGTCGCCATTCCTTTATGCCCACATCGCCCGAAATGAACGTTATGTTAGCGTAAGCTAACAAGCTAATCCTGATCAGCGGCAGAGCCATAGAGAACAGCAGACAGTGTGGACTGGGGAAAGGGAAATGGGGGGGGGGGGGGGGCACTCTCCCTTTCTCTGTGTGTGTGCGTGCGTTTGGAAAGACGATGAAGTCACTAGTCAGGACTCAGGAGAGGAGTATATTGTAGTAAACGGAGGATTACTGAGGATGCACAGATAATGTTGATATTCAAATATAAAAAGGTTTCGAGAGGAGTGGAAGTTTGAAGACAGACTAGACTACAATATGATGCGGGGGTGGTGAGTTGAAACAGTGTGTGTGTCCCCGACCCCACTTCTATGTTTCAATAAATTATTTGCATTTAAAACTATTAACGCTGACTCATTCCTTCAGTCCACTCAAAATTATGCTAATATTCCTTATGTTGTTTATGATATTAATTGAAAATAGCATATGAGAGTATTATATAGTAATAATAACACATGGCGATATACTAAAAAGCAATTTTTTATTTTTGGCTGGTAAAAAATCTGCCTGGCTGGTAGTTTTTTAAAATCTACCAGCCAAATGGCTGGTAAGTCAAAAAGTAAATTTTGTTCCCTGTATGTGTGCGTGTGTTTGTGTGTGTACTATACTGTAGGTGTATGCGTGCGTGTGTGTGTACTATACTGTAGGTGTGTGTGTGTATACTGTAGGTGTATGTGTGCGTGTGTTTGTGTGTGTACTATACTGTAGGTGTATATATGTGTGTGTGTGTGTGTGTACTAATACTGTAGGTGTGTGTGTGTGTGTGTGTGTGTGTGTGTGTGTGTGTGTGTACTAAACTGTAGGTGTTTGTGTACTATACTGTAGGTGTATGTGTGTGCGTGTGCGCGTATGTGCGTGCGTGTGTGCGTGTGTGTACTATACTGTAGGTGTGTGTGTGTGTGTGTGTGTGTGTGTGTGTGTGTGTGTGTGTGTGTGTGTGTGTGTGTACTATACTGTGTGTGAGTGCATAAATGTCCGTCTGCGTTCTCCTCCTCCTCCCAGGTCCGGTGACTCCTGCGCCTCTAACCTGCGGCGTGGACCAGTTCCAGTGTCTCTACTCCCCCCAGTGCGTCCCGCAGAGCTGGTGGTGCGATGGGGAGCCGGACTGTGCCGACCGGTCGGACGAGGAGCGCTGCCCCGGCCAGGTGCCTGGCACCCCCCCTCCTCAGGACCGCTGCCCCCCGGACCAGTACCAGTGCTCCGACCGCCGCTGCCTCCCCTCCTTACTGCGCTGTGACGGGGTCCCCGACTGCCCCGAGGGAGAGGACGAGTATGGCTGTCGTAAGTGTGTGTGCGTGCGTGTGTGTGTGTGCGTGTGTGTTAGGGCTGCTCGATTACAGTGATGCCACTAACGCGTTACTAAGTAACGCGTTATTGTAATCTGATTACTTTTCCCCGAAAATAGTAATCTAACGCGTTAATCTTTACAAGCCAGTAATCTGATTGCAGTTACTTGTCCAAGTGGCTGTGCATTACTATTTCGTTACTATCTCATCATAATGCAGGCGGAATGCAGTATTTTCTTTCGTTTTCGACAGTCAAATATATGTTTGGAAAGCTTTTCCTTGTATTGGGGAGTGACGTCACAGCACGCAACCTGGCGTGTTGAGCCATGCTGGTGGGCGCGGCTGTTATTGTTATTTTCAGGCTGACCTAAACTGCGCGCTAGCAGGGAGAAGCTTGCGCGTATTCGTAACGCTTTCTTGCACTGGAAGTTCACTAATCTACTTAACGTTTGTTAAGCTGGGTGAAAAAAACATTCACTTTGCGGAGGAAACAAAATACTGTCTACCGCATATGGAATATACAGCAGCTGCACGACCGTCGACTTCTACAGGACTCGGAGCTGCACCACCAGCCAAACAGTATGTTCCACCTTTGAGTTAAACATCTTTTGCATTGCACTATAATTCATGAACATGGAACACCATACTGCAGTATGTAGGTTGTCAGTAGCACACTGACAACACTGCAGTATATATATTCCCTCCCCGCCGTATATATTTCCCTCCCACCCACCCACCCCCTCCTAATGTACAGTCCCCTCCCCATCATATGTATATACTCTGTCATGATCTAGGGGTAACAGTACTGTATATTTGAATACCGCTTATGTCACAAATGTATCAGTACTAAATACCTATATGTCCCTATGCCATAAATGTCATGTATGTTGTGTATGTCATAAATGTCTATATGAATTGAAAATGGGGGACCCTGATGGAAACAAGACACACGTCTTTCTCTGGTCTGCATCCCCTTAACAATTGTGTGTATTGAGCCGTACTGTATTGTACCCATTCTGCAATCTGTTAAATAAAGTTTTCATTCATTCATTCATTCATTCATTCATTCATTCATTCATTCATTCATTCATTCATTCATTCATTCATTCATTCATTCATTCACACAATAATAAATAATAATAACGTAGAACCATATCTGAATGGGGCAGGCCTCAAAGGTAGGCTACATATCAGCCTACATGTGGTGTTATTGACCATTTATCTTTTGTGAAATCTATAGATCTATAGATAGCAAGATAGGCCTACCTGCCCTATTAGTACATTTTACTCAAACTGAGTACATTTTACTAAATTTTTTCTGTCATTCTTATGTTGTGGCAGCAGCAGGGACGACGACTTCGTAACCTAGTTACTTTCAAAGTAACTAAGTTACTCTGATAATCAAGTAATCAGTAAAGTAACTAAGATTACTTTTTAAAGGAGTAATCAGTAATCAGTAATCGGATTACTTTTACAAGTAATCTGTGGCATCACTGCTCGATTATGGCAAAAGTCATAATCACGATTATTTTGATTGATATTGAAATCTATCAGTTTATTAAACACGATGACTCATTGATTCGAGAACATCATGCGACGACGACTGAATTTGTTTAACTTCTTTCTCAACTAAATCTCAGCCTTTATCTCATCTTCTACAAGTTACCAAAGGCTGCCTTTATCTCAAGTTTCAAGTTCAAGTTTCTTTATTAGTTGTCATACAAAAGTACAGAATACTTTTATATAACAACACCAATCCTAACACCAATCCCAGGGTGCTCAAAGTATGTGCGGAGCAGCTGGCAGCACCGCTCCAACATCTTTTCAACCTCTCCCTGAGGCTGGAGAGGGTGCCCCAGCTCTGGAAGACCTCCTGCATTGTCCCGGTGCCCAAGAAGGGACGACCCAGCACCCTCAACGACTACAGGCCAGTCGCTCTGACGTCACACGTCATGAAGACGTTTGAGAGACTGGTCCTGCAACACCTCAAGCCCCTGGTGCGTGACTCCCTCGAACCCCTGCAGTTTGCATACCAGGCAAACATCGGGGTGGAGGATGCCATCATCTACATGCTCCACAGAGCGTACACACACCTGGAGAAGCCGCGCAGCTCAGTGAGGATTATGTTCTTTGATTTCTCCAGCGCCTTTAACACCATCCAGCCGTCACTGCTAGCGGAGAAGCTCTCCGTGATGCAGCTGGAGCACGGCTTGGTGGCCTGGATCAAGGACTACCTCACTGAGAGGCCGCAGTACGTCAGACTAAAGGACAGTCAGTCTGACGTACTGGTGAGCAACACCGGCGCCCCCCAAGGAACTGTGCTGTCACCCTTCCTCTTCACCCTCTACACCTCAGACTTCTGCCGCAACTCAAGCGGGTGCCACCTGCAGAAGTTCTCAGACGACTCCTCCATCGTAAGCTACATAACCGACGATGATGAGGAGGAGTACAGAGCTCTGGTGGAGAGCTTTGTGGGGTGGAGCGACAGCAACCACCTCCAACTCAACACCAGTAAGACCAAGGAGCTGGTGGTGGACTTCCGGAGGGGCAATAAGAGGCCCCCCCCGATTCCCATCACCATCCGAGGGGTGGATGTGGAGGTGGTGGACTCATATAAGTTCCTTGGGGTACACCTGAACAATAAACTGGACTGGTCGGATAACACAGAGGCCCTCTACAGGAAGGGACAGAGCAGGCTGTTCTTCCTGAGGAGACTCAAGTCCTTCAACGTGTGCAACAGACTGCTGCAGTCATTTTACCAGTCTGTAGTGGCCAGCATCCTCTTCTATGCTGTGGCATGCTGGGGAGGCTACATCAACTCAAGGGACACCAACAAGCTCAACAAGCTGGTGAGGAAGGCTAGCTCCGTGGTGGGAGTCGAGCTACCTAGACTTGAGGTGATGGCAGAGAGGGGGATGATAAGGAAGCTGGCTGCCATCATGGAGAACCCCTACCACCCCCTCTACGACGAGCTAGTCAAGATGAGAAGCTCGTTCAGCCACAGACTCATTCCCCCCCGACACTCAACTAACCGCCTCGGACAGTCCTTCATACCAGCGGCCATCAGGCTCCACAACAGTGGGCAGCGACTAGCAGCCTCCAGGCTCCACAACAGGGGGCAGCGACTGCTACCAGACATTGACCTGGGACTTATAGGAACCCAAGGAGGACAACCTACACTACCTTAGGCATACTGCACCTTATGTGGATACTGTGATACTGTGAATAATGTATATTTCAGTGGATACTGTGAATAATGTATACTCAGTAGATAGTAAATTATAACACTACCTTATGCATACTGCACCTTATGTGACACTGTGAATAATGTGATTTTTCTTCAGCTAGTTAGATAGTAAATTATATTGACCTAATTGTTTACACTGCCTGTGTTGTTTTTACTACCTGTACCACCCCCCCCCCCCCTTCCCCCATGCTGCTATGATGCCTGAATTTCCCCAAGGGGATCAATAAAGGAATATCTTATCTCTTATCTTATATTCTTATATAAAATGCTTCTTTCTGTTTTGCTCCAGAGATTGTGCTAGATAAGTATAAAATAAGTATAATAAGTATAAAATAGAAGTCAAGTACGTAGACAAAAGTGTTCAATATATACATATATACAATATACAATGCAGAGTAGAAAAGTAACTGAGTCACAATACAATATTCAGTACAATGCAGAAATGGGATGAGGTACAATTTAGGTAAAATTTACAGTAAGGTGTAATGCGGTATGAGTTGTAGTGCAAATTCTTTACCAATAAATATAAAGTGTGTTAAGTGTCTAAAGTGGGTAAAGTGGGTGCTGCAGTGAGTTGTTTGTTTAAAGTGAGTGTGTGCGTGAGGATGTGTGTGCTGTGAGTGTATTTGATGGTTGTTACATAGTGTTATTGTCCTTTAGCATCCTGATGGCCTGAGGATAGAAGCTTCTTCTGAGTCTCTCTGTTACCAATCTTCTACAAGTTACCAAAGACGTTTCAAAATAACTGGAGAAATGCACCGTCGCTCCCTCCTCCCTCCCTCTCAACATGAGCTGAAACTACTGTTTGCATTTACAACACTAGACAAACTGAGAGCAACGCGGCATGCGGCACAATAATAATTTTATTGATTATCTTGTTTTCATGATCGTGGGAAGCCAAAATCCTAATTTAAATTGAAAAGGAGTCGCCCAGCCCAAGTGTGTGAGTGTGTTTTTTTCCCCTCCTCCTTTATTTGGGTTGTTATAGATGCACAGATCTTTCCCAGGAGGAATTAAGAGCATTGTTCCACAAAGGCTGAAAGATGAACTCTGTTTTCCTTGCAAAGGTGAATCAATAAAATTATTGCTGTGTTGGTAGGAATAATACAATCAACGTTGTTCACTTGTGTGAGGGAAACAGTCCCAGAAACCATCCCCCAATGTCGGTTCCACCCTCCATCCATCATATACAGTATCGTCCACCCTCCATCCATCATCCACCCTCCATCTATCATCCACCCTCCATCCATCCTCTATCATCCACCCTCCATCTATCATCCACCCTCATCTATCATCCATCATACATGCATCAACCCTCCATCCATCCATCAACCCTCCATCCATCCATCCGTCCTCCACCCTCCATACATCCATCATCCACCCTCCATCCATCCATCATCCACCCTCCATCCATCCATCCATCCTCCACCTTCCATCCGTCCTCCACCCCCCATCCATCCATCATCCACCCTCCATCCATCCATCAACCCTCCATCCATCCTCCACCCTTCATCCATTTATCCACCCTCCATCCATCCATCAACCCTCCATCCATCCACCCTCCATCCGTCCTCCACCCTCCATCCATCCATCATCCACCCTCCATCCATCCATCCTCCACCCTCCATCCATCTATCCACCTTCATCCTCCACCTTCATCCATCCTCCACCTTCATCCATCCTCCACCCTCCATCCATCCTCCACCCTCCATCCATCCTCCACCCACACTGTGCACAGTCTAATATTATATGTATATATACTGTATAGTATACTGTATAGCCGAATGGTCTTGTTGCTGGAACACAGAGCCCAGCAGCAGAAGTGGGCTCTGCTCTCAGAGTGTGTATAAAATAACAGGTTATTGAGCGCTTCAAAGCTCTGGGTTTTCACCCACGCACTCCACTAAGCACTGGTAGTTTTCTATTCAATAACGTATTGATCGTTGCTTATGAATACAAGGCACAACATATACTCCCTAATCACCCATCCTTATCTTGCCCCCCCCCCCTCTCTCTCTCTCTTTATCTGTATCTATCTCTCTCTTTCTCCACCAGCCTTGCTGCAGTGTGAGTTGGGAGAGCTGATATGTGAGAGTTGGTCCAGTTGCATTCCACGTCAGAAGCGATGCGACCACTCCGCCGACTGCCTCCCCTTCCAGTCAGACGAGTCCAGCTGCCATGGTAACACCCCCCTGTCGGCTCCCCGTCATTCCCCCCCTGTTCTGTTGGATGCTTTAAGTCACAGGGGGCACGTTGGCCTTAAAGGAACACGCCAACATTTTGAGAAATTAGCTTACCGTCTTCTCCAGAGAGAGACACGAAGATAGATAGCCTACCATCCTCTGTGCGTTCAGTAGAAAGCTATCTGGCTGCATGTTAGCACAATGAATGGAAGCGGACATGACTGGTTAGCCTAGGCATTGTCCAACTAACACCTCTCCCCGAAGGCTAAGCTAAGCTAACATGCAGCCAGATAGCTTTCTACTGAACGCACAGAGGATGGTAGGCTATCTATCTTCGTGTCTCTCTCTGGAGAAGACGATAAGCAAATTTCCCAAAATGTTGGCATGTCCCTTTAAGGGGGATGTGTGGATTGCAAATGGCAGTGGGATTCATAAACCTTTCTCCTTAAAGTCCCAATCCGTGAAATTATGAATGTGGGGAATCTGGAGAATCTGATCTGTCGGAAAAAATGCTATTTGGAACGTTCTGAACCCGTTGCAAATCGGAATATAAATCCGTTTCTCGCCAGGGTTTACAAACATCACCAGTGTAAACAAACCTCAAAACGCAGCGAATACAATTAAAACCCATATTTACTTGCTGCCAAGTGTTTGTCCTTGTACTGTATCAAGACTTCAGTCAGTCAGTCAGTTGGAGAGAAAGACTACATGTTGATTTTCATTCTTATTTCTCGTCTTTCGGCGGCGGGGCTACCCACTTAGTTATGTTTGGATCACTGATTGGTCCTTTAACTCCCCTCTCTTGATGGTGACATTTATTGGGACCAGCGTGACATTTCCCTATGGCTTTTTTAATGTGTGAAGGGCCTATTCTATGTATCTCATTAAAACAGTGAGGTCTAAGAAAGCTATAATGTTGAATGTCAGGGGTCAAAATCAGATCACCCAAACAGAGCTCCGCTTTATTTATATATTTTTTGTACTTTTATTATGCCTCATCGGGATGCACCTCGACGGGTCTCTTTGCGTTCCTCTCGTCGCCTGCACTCAAATGGCCTATAGCGGGTTTTGGCTGAAACGCTGCCCAAACTGCAATTTATGAACGTCCGCTCCGCTGCCAACTAAAGCAGTGTCTCTCGGAGGACGTTCTCAAGTACAGCCATTGTGCCTTCAGAGCACATCACCTCACAGGTCAACGCTGCCAAGATCCACTGTGAGGACATCCCATCTCCGCTCGCTCGGAAATACAGGCTAAACCACCCGCTGGTCTGATTCCACCCGATATGCTGACCCCTGACCCCTGTGTTACAAGAACAGGGCCCAAAAGAATTGCCGAGGGCTTCATAACGACGGAGAGAAGCATGGTGATTATAGAACAGAGGTCTGTAGCCTCGCTGAACTGAAACATGTCTGAAATGACCTAGCAAGAGCACCTAGATGGGTGAGGCGACAGGGGACAGGGGCAGGAGACGGGTACATGGGGTAAGAACAGGGGGCAGGAGACAGGTACATGGGGTAAGAACACAGGGGGCAGGAGACGGGTACATGGGTAAGAACACAGGGGGCAGGAGACAGGTACATGGGGTAAGAACACAGGGGACAGGAGACGGGTACATGGGGTGAGAACACAGGGGGCAGGAGACAGGTACATGGGGTAAGAACACAGGGGGCAGGAGACGGGTACATGGGTAAGAACACAGGGGGCAGGAGACAGGTACATGGGGTAAGAACACAGGGGACAGGAGACGGGTACATGGGGTGAGAACACAGGGGGCAGGAGACAGGTACATGGGGTAAGAACACAGGGGCAGGAGACAGGTACATGGGGTAAGAACACAGGGGGCAGGAGACGGGTACATGGGGTGAGAACACAGGGGGCAGGAGACAGGTACATGGGGTAAGAACACAGGGGCAGGAGACAGGTACATGGGGTGAGAACACAGGGGGCAGGAGACAGGTACATGGGGTAAGAACACAGGGGACAGGAGACGGGTACATGGGGTGAGAACACGGGGCAGGAGACAGGTACATGGGGTAAGAACACAGGGGGCAGGAGACAGGTACATGGGGTGAGAACACAGGGGGCAGGAGACAGGTACATCGGGTGAGAACACAGGGGGCAGGAGACGGGTACATGGGGTAAGAACACAGGGGGCAGGAGACAGGTACATGGGTAAGAACACAGAGGGCAGGGGACGGGTACATGGGGTAAGAACACAGGGGGCAGGAGACGGGTACATGGGGTGAGAACACAGGGGGCAGGAGACAGGTACATGGGGTAAGAACACAGGGGGCAGGAGACGGGTACATGGGGTGAGAACACAGGGGGCAGGAGACAGGTACATGGGGTAAGAACACAGGGGACAGGAGACGGGTACATGGGGTGAGAACACAGGGGGCAGGAGACGGGTACATGGGGTAAGAACACAGGGGGCAGGAGACGGGTACATGGGGTAAGAACACAGAGGACAGGGGAC
>NC_140176.1:65386107-65403607 GCF_963971535.1 Notolepis coatsorum
CGAACGCCTTTGAAATGAGGTGAAATTAAGCTTGAAACTACTGTCCATGGGGGCGATTCTTTTTAGAGCCATGGACAATCTGTAACATGGACACTGTGTAGCTGTTTTTAAATTGTGCTCGAGTGTTTTTAAAGGATTCTATTTTTCTATTTATTACTACAGTACTAGTGTAGCACTTTGGGATCCCAGCGAACAAAAAGTGCATTACAAATCCAATCTATTATTATTATTATTATTATTATTATTATTATTATTATTATTATTATTATTATTATTATTATTATTATTATTATTATTATTATTATTACTATTTATTTGTATTATTATATATTTGTTCTCTTCTTTGTACTTTGTAAAGTGCATTGATGATGCTTATGTGATTGTAAAAAGGGTCATTGAAAATGAGGGCTGCCCCTCAATGTAATTTTGAGTCTAAATAAAGACTAAATAATGAGTCTAAATAAAAACTGAATGAATGATAATAAGCTAATCTGAGAGGCTGGACGGTGTCTCTGATAAAGGTTATTTTTCTTCTCCCTCTTCCCAAAAGTGATGTTTGTGAACTGTGGCTGCAGTCGGTGAGGATACCCGTCTCACATGACTAAGTCAACTATAGACTATTCCCCCACAGAGCTATTAGAGTCTTGCATTAAATGTTCCCCTCCAGGAATGTTGGAACAAGAAACACTGTCAAACAAATGGGCCAAACCTTAGGGTCTCTCTCTCTCTATCTATCTCTCTCTCTCGCTCTCCCCCTCTCACCCCCATCTCTGTCTCACCTTCCTCCCTCTCCCTCCTTCCTCCCTCTCCCTCCTTCCTCCTCCCTCCCTCCTCCCTCTCCCTCCCTCTCTTTCTCTCTCCCTCCCCTCTCTCTCTCTCTCTCTCTCTCTCTCTCTCTCTCTCTCTCTCTCTCTCTCTCTCTCTCTCTCTCTCTCTCTCTCTCTCTCTCTCTCTCTCTCTCTCTCTCTCTCTCTCTCTCTCTCTCTCTCTCTCTCTTTCTCTTTCTCTCCCTATCCCCCGTCTCTCACTGTCCTTCCCCTCTGGCTCCTCTCTTTCTCGCTCTCTCCTCTCTCTCTCCCTCCTCTTTCTCCCTCTCTCTCCCCATATATCTCTCTCTCTCTCCCCCTCTTCCCCCCTCTCTCCATCCTTTTCCCCCCTCTCTCTTTATATCCCTCTCTCTCTCCCTCTTCCCCCTATCTCTCCATTTTCTTTCCCCCCTCTCTCTTTCTCTCCCTCTCTCTCTTTCCCTCTCTCTCCCCCCCCTCTCTCTCTCCATCCTCTTTCTCCCCCCCTATATCTCTCTTTATTTCCCCTTTCCAGCATGACCCACTGCACCACCCCCTTCTGCCCGCTCTCTTTACCATTTGTCATGCGTGTGGCGTGGAGTATTGAGCCAAGCCGTAGAGGAAGCTGTTGACAGGATTGGAGGAGACCTCTGGTTCTGTATTTGCCTCACGTTGCTTCTCTGGACGAGATCCACCGGGGAACTAGATCAGGGACAGACAGCCAGCAACTACAGCCATGCAGCTCCATAATATGTACACTGACCCCTGCAGAGCAGTAATGAAATAGACCCACAAACCTCGGTGCGAGCCGTGTGTTTCGCATTAGCGGGTACGAGCGCAATTCAAAAAAATAAAAATCAAGCAGATATTGAACAGATGTCGACTTGGAAGAGAGCTCCTGACTCCATTTTGGAGAGGGGGTTATTACTTTGTCTCGGAGATGGAGCTTTCCAGAAGTGGCCCAACAATTGTTATGCATTTCTCTGTGCCGCATTTGCATGTTCTCTCCCCATGTTTGCGTGGGTTTCCTCCCGGTACTCAGGTTTCCTCCCACACCATAAAAGACATGCATGCTGGGTACATACTCCTGCCATTGCACTAGACCAAGTGTTCTCAAACTTTTTCATACCACGACCCCATTTTATTTAGGATTTTTTTTGGTGACCCCACACTTAATGTATAGCGTAATTTCAAAGTGGAATTAAGGAATATCAAAATAAAAGCACACGTTGTTGAATTCGATCTTGCATATTTATTAGACATTTTTATTTCAGCACTATGTTATCAATACAGATTTATAAAACAAGGCATATTTAGCCAAACTATGTTGCCAGAACATTAAAAAATTATGCTTTTATTTTTTATTATTGTTTTTCTTTTTATCCACTTTTTCTCCCCATTTTAAAATTTTTCTCCCATCCCAATTTCATATTATCCAATTCTTCCCTCCCCTGTCTTGAATGTTGCTAGACTATGCCTCCCACTGGTCGGTTGTAGTGAGGACAGAAGCCTTGCATCACGTGTCCCCTCCGGTACGCAGCCTGTCGCATCTTTTCACCGCAGCAGCTCGAACTCTCAGTGGCGAGGAGTAACTCGTAGGAGGCTCACGCTGCCCCCCGATACTTCCTGATTCCGCTGCACCGCCGTCGTCACAAACCCACCTGTAGGAGTCGCTGTCCACAACGTCCAATCCCCCACCCACCGGCTTTCCCACCCTCTAACACTTGCCAATTGTGTTAGTATGAACGACCGGCCAGCCGGTAGCAACGCCGAGAGCTGGGCTCGAACCCGGCGTCTCCTGCGTTAGTGGCGAGCGCCTTGCCCACTGCGCCAATCAGCCGCCCTTTTATTTATTTTTTTTAAAGAAAATTGCCAATGCGCACTGTCACCTACCCACGACCCCACTTTGGGTAGTTTGAGAACCGCTGCACTAGACCAATGCTCTGGTCCCCAGCTGTGGCTGCCCACTGCTCCTAAGATGGGTTAAATGTAAAAGATGCCCATAGACATCTTAATTTGTGAAATTGGTGTATGCATACTGTAATGAAATTGGGGATTATTGACCCCCTACAATAACTCTGTGTACACTATATATACATTTATCTCAATATATATGGTATACTGTATATGGTTTACTACCATAGTGTATTCATACTTGTACCACTGTATATAATAATACTGTACAAACATTAGACTAGCATATTTACTACTGGTCATTGTGACAGACTCTGGGGTGTGTTGAGATTGGAATTAATAAAATACACACACCACAAGGTAGAAGCAAGTTTAACAGCGGTGTTAATGCCGTTTAGGGGGAAGGAAGAGGTCAATGTGAGTGTCAGCCAGTCCATAATCCGTGAGAATCGTCGTTGTCCGATAGCGGGGGTCGGTACACGGGGAGCGGTTCTCATATGGTCGGGGGCTGATCTGGGAGAAGAGACGTCGGGCAAGCAGGGGTCGATACACAAGTGGGTTCTCAGACTATCGAAGGTTATGGCACACAGCAGGGTTCTCCTTCCAAAAATAGACAGACACAGCATTGGGTCACAGACAAAAATCACCTCCTCTTCTCTCTATCTCTCCTTGTACTCACTTATCTCGTTCCACACTCTGGTTAGATGCCAACTTAATTATGTTGTACTGTACTTGTGTGTGCAATTACAGTACAATACAATTTAATCTAATCTAATTATGGAAAACATGTATACAACTGTTACACAATTGTCTATGGTCTAAATCTGGACCATAATGGCAGGGCAGCCAGTAATCCAATTATAGAATAGTATAAAAACAAAAATGAGACATGTAAAGTAAAGTTTGCTTCTAAAACCTTCTGAAGGCAGAAACCATATGTTTCTTTTTTTGCTGTAGCGAACATCTATTTTCCATCTGTTGGCCATTGGGACAGGATGTCTAAACAACAGTCTAAAAAGTCTTTCTAACATCGCTCTTTTGTTCAATGTCGTTTCAACATTGTTTAAACTGCAGTGTTCAGTTAGATGATTTAAAATGTGGGCTAAGAATACAACTGCTTCAATAAATCAGTAAACTCCCTTTGTCTGAATTTACCTTGGGGTTGAATAAAAAATAATTATATATACAATCTTTTTTTTAGTCTTATTTTTATTCTTATTCATGACTTTTGCTTTGCCTACCTAAATGTTTACTGTTTGCTGTGAGCAATTTGTAGTGCCAAATTTTCCTCTGGATGAATAGAGTATTTCTATTCTATATTCTATTCTAAGGCAAGCTGAATCACAACGTCAGCTGACTTGGCCTGAGGCCTGCCCACTACCAAATGGTTAACCCTTTCACGGCGACACTACAGCAGGGTAACCCTTTCACTGCCACACGACAAAGGGTTACCGTCTGTAGTGTGATAGTAAAGGGTTAACCTTCTGTAGTGTGGTAGTGAAAGGGTTAAGTATTTCAATCAGGGATTTAGAAGGAACCTAGGAAACTGTGTGTGTGTGTGTGCGTGCATGTGAGTGACTGCATGCACGTGCAGGGGGGTACACATACAGTAGTTGCATGCACGTCTATGTAAAGGATTTACTATGATTCAAGGAAACTATATGAAGGGTCATTACGTCAGAATACCAGCGTTGCTCTGCTTGGTGCCAGACTTTGGTGTCAGTTCTATTGAAGCCTGTCTTCAAATTTTACAAGCTGAGGAAAAATACATCAAACAATATATCAAACGTTAGCTAGTTAACAATGCAACAAATTGCAGATGATTCTGACATCCGAGGTAATAACCTGTTTAAATGACGAGGAGCTCATAAACGAGGAGATGAAGATCCCATTCAACTCAATGTCGGCCGGACTGAAAGTTCCCACACTTTGGGTTCACGCGCTACACAGTGACGTAATGACCCTTCCTTCTTTTATAGCTTCCTTGCTGTGATTCAGGAAGTCGCTTATCTCCAGATAGATCTCTGGCTGCTCGGTTTGACTCTGTGCCGCTTCCGTTTGGGTGTCGCTGCACCATCATTGTTCCAAATCATAATCCCATTCCTGAACTAATTTCTCATCCTGACGGCGTTGATCACATTGATCTGTTCTCTCTCCAGCTGCCGTCCCGGCTGGACAGGGAGCCGGTGCCACGTGAGAGAGAAGCCCTCTTCATCCCCCGCCCCGCCCCAACCTGAGGACACGCGTCTAGGTGACAAGGAAGAGCACCGCTTTACACGCTATAAAACACACGCTCTGGTCACGTCTCTGCACTACATGTTGCATCTGCCTGCATGCTCCTCTGTGTTTCTTTAGAAGCTGCATATGCTGGCGTAACCGCCGGACTGCTGCTGCTGATTGGTGGGATCGCTGTCTGCATTCTGTATCTATACACCAAGAGATGCCCCTTTCTGTAAGTTCTGGGTAGATGAAGATGTTGATACTGATGTCTCTGTTGATGATGACGATAGTGATGATGATGATGATGATGATGATGATGATGATGATGATGATGATGTTGATGGCGGCGATGATGATGATAACGATGATAACGATGATGATGATAATGATGATGATGATGATGGCGATGATGACAACAATGATGATGATGACAATGATAACGATGATGATGATGATGATGATGATGATGATGATGATGATGGCGATGTTGATGATGATGATGATGATAACGATAACGATGATGAGGATAATGATGAGGATGATGATGATGATGATGACTTTATTTGCTGGCTCCACAGAAAGCCTGACATGCCGGACTATGGGGTGATGGATGACCCATCCTTCAACTGGAGGACAGAGGTCAGAATACAGAAACGTCCCTATCAGTCACCGTCTAAATCCGCTCTAACGGCACACATTCTCTGCCATACAAATCTCATTATTCCCCCCGTGGAGCAGAGAGATGAAATAACTGGCTCTAATACTGGAAGAGGTCACACCGGTCAGGGAGCGTCTGCCAAGCCTCACCCCTCTATTACACCTTTTTTATTTCAAGTTATTGATTTCCCTGTGTATCTGGTCTGCAGGCGCACGCGTGCACGCGTGTTGTGTGTGTTTCTCTGTGTGTGCTGGTGTGTGTATTTCTCTGTGTTAGCGTGTATGTGTGTTTGTTTTTCTGTGTGTATGTGTGTTTGTTTCTGTGTCTGTTTGTCTCTCTGTGTGTGTTTGTGTGTTGGTGTGGACGTGTGTTTGTTTCTCTGTGTGTTTGTTTCCGTGTGTGTGTGTGTGTGTGTGTGTGTGTGTGTGTGTGTGTGTGTGTGTGTGTGTGTGTGTGTGTGTGTGTGTGTGTGTTTCTCTATGTGTGTCTGTATCTGTGTGTTGCTGTGTATGTGTGTTTGATTCTCAGTATCTATTGGTGTATACAATGTGTGTTTGTTTCTCTAAGTGTATTAGTGTGTATGTGTTTGTTTCTCTGTGTGTGTTTGTTTCTCTGTGTGTGTTGGTGTGTACGTGTGTTTGTTTCTGTGTGTGCGTGTGTGTGTATGTGTTTGTTTCTCTATGTGTGTCTGTTTTTTTTGTGTGTTTGTTTCTCTGTGTGTATTATTGTGTATGTGTGTTTGTTTCTCTGTGTGTATGTGTTTGTATTTGTGTGTGTGTGTGAATGAATGAATGAATGAAAACTTTATTTAACAGATTGCAGAATGGGTACAATGCAGTACGGCTCAATACATACAATTGTTAAGGGGATGCAGACCTGAGAAAGACGTTTGTCTTGTTTCCATCAGGGTCCCCCATTTTCAATTCATATAGACATTTATGACATACACAACATACATGACATTTATGGCATAGGGACATATAGGTATTTAGTACTGATACATTTGTGACATAAACGGTATTCAAATATACAGTACTGTTACCCCTAGACTCTGACAGAGTATATACATATGATGGGGAGGGGACTGTACATTAGGAGGGGGTGGGTGGGTGGGAGAGAAATATACATACGGCGGGGAGGGAATATATACATGCGGTGGGGAGGAGACTGTCTATTAGGAGGTGGTGGGGGTTTTGGGCATTTACGGTGGCCAGTTTAGAATTGCAGCCTCCCGTAGGTGCTCTTTAAGAGCGGTTTTGAATGTGGGCAGGGATTCACATTCCTTTACAGCTTTGGGTAGGGCGTTCCACATTGTTGTGGCATAATTGCGAAACGTGTTTAGTCCCTTGTTTGAGCCGAATCTGTGTTTAACATGATTTGTTGAGCTTCCTCTGGTGTAGTGGTTGTGGTACTCACTGACCTTTGGGAAGTATTTTGACATGTACATGGGCACCCCGGTCGTATAGTGTATCTTGTAGACCAGGCCCATTGCAAGTTGCTGTACTCTGTCGTCTACTCTAAGCCATCCTAGGTTGTCAAAGTGGGCAGGGGTGAGGTGGGTTCTGGGGTTCAGGTCAAGTAGTAGTCTGACCAGTTTGTTTTGTGATGTTTGTAATTTTGTTTTAAGCGCCTTTGAGGTGCTTTGGTACCATGAGGTGCACGCATAGTCATAGTACCCTTGAATGAGTGCTCCTGCCAGAGTCTTCAGGGTATTCTTGTTTACCAGAGAGGAGATCCGGTACAAGAATCTAGTTCGTTGGTTGACTTTTTTTATTACATTGGATGCCATTTTGTCACAGGAAAGATTTGCCTCTAGGATGGAACCCAGGTAGGTAATTTCGTCTTTCCTTGTGACAATATTGTCACCCACTGTAACTGAGAAGCCGTCGGTCTTGCTGAGTTTGTTATTTGAACCGAAGAGAATGGACTCTGTTTTGCCCATGTGTAATGATAGTTTGTTATCAGCGAGCCATATGCAGATTTTGCCTAGTTCCGAGCTGAGGGATTTTTCAACCTGCAACTTGTTCTTGTCAGAGACCAGCAGGGCTGAGTCGTCCGCAAACAGGAACAAGTTGCAGTCACAGGCTGACGACATGTCATTTGCATAAATTAGGAAGAGTAGCGGTCCTAGTATGCTTCCTTGTGGAACACCACAGCTCACTGTGAGGGGGGGGGGGGGATAGAGTACCGTTTACCTCTACCATCTGTTCTCTCCCCTCCAGGTAGGATTGCATCCAGCTCACTGATAAGCTATCAAAACCAATTGCTTTTAGCTTGTCCATCAGAATGGAGTGATTGACAGTGTCGAATGCCTTTTGTAGGTCCAGCATGACCATGCCGCAGTATTTGCCCGTGTCCACCTCTTGTTTGATGTGGTCGTTCAAATAGAGGAGGCATGTGTCAGTGGAGTGGGACGTTCTGAAGCCAGATTGGAATTCGTAGATTAGATTTTTTTCCGCCAGGTACTTTTCGATCTGTTCGTAGACTATTTTCTCCATGACTTTCGAGATGGAGGTAAGAATAGAAACAGGGCGGTAGTTGCCTGGGTCTAATTTGCTGCCCTTTTTGTGCAGAGGGGTCACTCTCGCAATTTTAAAGTCCTTGGGGACGTGCCCCTGTTTTATAGCGAGGTTTATTATGTGTGTGATGACTGGGGTGATGGCGGCTGCTGCGTCTCTGAGGAATTTGGAGGGGATGTTGTCATGGCCAGTGGCCTTGTTAGGTTGGAGGGCGCTCAATTTTTTGAGTACCTCATCGGTTGTTACCATTTCAAGTTTGAAGTCGTCTTTGTGGACCCCTAGGTTTTTGTAGTATGCTACTATGTGCAGCATGTGTGTGTGTGTGTGTGTCTGTGTGTGTGTCTGTGTGTGTGTGTCTGTGTGTGTGTGTGTGTGTCTGTGTGTGTTTGTTTCTCTGTGTGTGTTGGTGTGAATGTGTTTGTGTCTCTGTGTGTGTTGGTGTTGACGTGTGTTTGTTTCTGTGTGTGTGTGTGTGTGTGTGTGTGTGTGTGTGTGTGTGTGTGTGTGTGTGTGTGTGTGTGTGTGTGTGTGTGTGTGTGTGTGTGTGTGTGTGTGTGTGTGTGTGTCTCTATGTGTGTCTGTATCTGTGTGTTGCTGTGTATGTGTGTTTGATTCTCAGTATCTATTGGTGTATACAATGTGTGTTTGTATCTCTTAAGGGGTCCCCACACGGCGAGCGATTTTAGCCAGGCGACCGATTTTTTTAGCGAGCCGACCGGCAGAATTGTATCGCCTCCATTGTTATGAATGAGAGAACCCACACGGCAGGAGATTTTGAAGCGACAGTCGCGCAGATATTTCTGTCGCCTCGCTAAATATCGCCTCGATCCTATTTTTTGAGGCGACACAGCAGGACAATGAGGAAATAACATGACTTCTACAGAAGTTCTACTGGTGTATCATTTGTACACCATTAATGTATCATTCAATACATTCATTGATCAATAACCTACCTATTATTACCATGCTACTTGTTATGTTCATTATTATTAACGGGAACAATTTAAATAAATAACGTTAGTTTGAGAAGCTGTAGTGGCCGCTTGTCATTAACTAATAAATGAACAATGCGCCACGATGCACCTACTAGTGTTTTTATACTCGGGTAACAAAAGAAGCTGTGGATGTTGACAGAGTTTAATGTCCAGGCTGCAGCTGATGTAGTTTGTAAGGTTTATTGTCCAAAGAAAATTATGGTTGAGAACAAAACAGTTTGCGTCTTCCGTGAAAAAAACACTCAGCAGCTGCATAACAATACTTGTCCAATCGTTGGTAATGAACGTATCGTAGCGATCAGGCATGCATAGTAATGTCAGGAAGAATGAGGAGAGGTTGTATTCGTATATGGTGGTTTAATTCCAGCTCAATATGAGTTTTACAGGTTAATACTCTCTCGTACTGCACAACACAGCTACTGCTAACCCGCTTCACAACAACCTAATAGCGTAACGTCCGGGACTCTGGTCCCGGCGGTCCGCCCTCCTATATCTCCCGGGGGGAAACACCCCCAGCTAAACAGAGCGACACATAGCTTATGCATATCATTATACCTGAGAACGGTCGCCTCTGGTGTGGGGGGCTAAGCGATTGTCATTGAGCGACAGGCGATCACATCGCCAGGCGACGTCTGTCGCCCGCCGTGTGCAGACCACTTTAGTGTGTATGTGTTTGTTTCTCTGTGTGTGTTTGTTTCTCTGTGTGTGTTGGTGTGTATGTGTGTTTGTTTCTGTGTGTGTATGTGTTTGTTTCTCTGTTTGTGTTTGTGTGTCTGTGTTTGTTTATTTGTGTGTATTAGTGTGTACGTGTGTTTGTTTCTCTGTGTGTTTGTTTATCTGTGTGTTTTTGTTTCTCTGTGTGCGTTGGTGTGTATGCGTGTTTGTTTCTCTGTGTGTGTTTGTTTGTTTATCTGTGTGTGTTGGTGTGTGTGTGTGTTTGTTTCTCTGAGTGTGTGTCGGTGTGTATGTGTGTGTTATGGTTTGTAACCGACCCCAATCGCACAACACAAGACAGGTATGAGAGTAAGCCAAAACATTGTTGTGGCATAATTGCGAAACGTGTTTAGTCCCTTGTTTGAGCCGAATCTGTGTTTAACATGATTTGTTGAGCTTCCTCTGGTGTAGTGGTTGTGGTATTCACTGACCTTTGGGAAGTATTTTGACATGTACATGGGCACCCCGGTCGTATAGTGTATCTTGTAGACCAGGCCCATTGCAAGTTGCTGTACTCTGTCGTCTACTCTAAGCCATCCTAGGTTGTCAAAGTGGGCAGGGGTGAGGTGGGTTCTGGGGTTCAGGTCAAGTAGTAGTCTGACCAGTTTGTTTTGTGATGTTTGTAATTTTGTTTTAAGCGCCTTTGAGGTGCTTTGGTACCATGAGGTGCACGCATAGTCATAGTACCCTTGAATGAGTGCTCCTGCCAGAGTCTTCAGGGTATTCTTGTTTACCAGAGAGGAGATCCGGTACAAGAATCTAGTTCGTTGGTTGACTTTTTTTATTACATTGGATGCCATTTTGTCACAGGAAAGATTTGCCTCTAGGATGGAACCCAGGTAGGTAATACTAATTTCGTCTTTCCTTGTGACAATATTGTCACCCACTGTAACTGAGAAGCCGTCGGTCTTGCTGAGTTTGTTATTTGAACCGAAGAGAATGGACTCTGTTTTGCCCATGTGTAATGATAGTTTGTTATCAGCGAGCCATATGCAGATTTTGCCTAGTTCCGAGCTGAGGGATTTTTCAACCTGCAACTTGTTCTTGTCAGAGACCAGCAGGGCTGAGTCGTCCGCAAACAGGAACAAGTTGCAGTCACAGGCTGACGACATGTCATTTGCATAAATTAGGAAGAGTAGCGGTCCTAGTATGCTTCCTTGTGGAACACCACAGCTCACTGTGAGGGGGGGGGGGGATAGAGTACCGTTTACCTCTACCATCTGTTCTCTCCCCTCCAGGTAGGATTGCATCCAGCTCACTGATAAGCTATCAAAACCAATTGCTTTTAGCTTGTCCATCAGAATGGAGTGATTGACAGTGTCGAATGCCTTTTGTAGGTCCAGCATGACCATGCCGCAGTATTTGCCCGTGTCCACCTCTTGTTTGATGTGGTCGTTCAAATAGAGGAGGCATGTGTCAGTGGAGTGGGACGTTCTGAAGCCAGATTGGAATTCGTAGATTAGATTTTTTTCCGCCAGGTACTTTTCGATCTGTTCGTAGACTATTTTCTCCATGACTTTCGAGATGGAGGTAAGAATAGAAACAGGGCGGTAGTTGCCTGGGTCTAATTTGCTGCCCTTTTTGTGCAGAGGGGTCACTCTCGCAATTTTAAAGTCCTTGGGGACGTGCCCCTGTTTTATAGCTAGGTTTATTATGTGTGTGATGACTGGGGTGATGGCGGCTGCTGCGTCTCTGAGGAATTTGGAGGGGATGTTGTCATGGCCAGTGGCCTTGTTAGGTTGGAGGGCGCTCAATTTTTTGAGTACCTCATCGGTTGTTACCATTTCAAGTTTGAAGTCGTCTTTGTGGACCCCTAGGTTTTTGTAGTATGCTACTATGTGCAGCATGTGTGTGTGTGTGTGTGTGTGTGTGTGTGTCTGTGTGTGTGTCTGTGTGTGTGTGTCTGTGTGTGTGTGTGTGTGTCTGTGTGTGTTTGTTTCTCTGTGTGTGTTGGTGTGAATGTGTTTGTGTCTCTGTGTGTGTTGGTGTTGACGTGTGTGTGTGTGTGTGTGTGTGTGTGTGTGTGTGTGTGTGTGTGTGTGTGTGTGTGTGTGTGTGTGTGTGTGTGTCTCTATGTGTGTCTGTATCTGTGTGTTGCTGTGTATGTGTGTTTGATTCTCAGGCTGAGGTTACACCTTTCGTATCATCTTCGTATTGTTTTCTTATACGCATCGCCGCGTATCGCCGCGACGTCATGCGCCTCGAGTCACACTTTCGTTTTTTTTTCGTTTTTGTCACCAGAGCATACTGATGTAGTACACTGCCAAAGCAGTAGGTGGCAGTAGGTGGCAAACATGAAGGCAATTTCAACCAATCAGAACGAATGTGCCAATACACTTCCTGGTGGAAGCTCCAGGCGAAATGTCAATAAGGCAGGCGCCTATGCCGCGCCACCATCTTGCTTTACTCAATGCAGCAATAATTTTTCAGCAAAGCCTAATAAAAGTGCAATAAACAAAACGGATACATTCACTGTGTGTTCTGCCTGTCATTTGTTGATGAAACAAAACTAACATCAACACAAGTGACCACCAAGAGCGGATAGTTTAGGCTAAAAAACGATCGGTAGCATTCTAGCATTGTTAGCTCACGCTACTTAGCCAGCATCAAAACTGATGATATCGCGAGCTATCAGTAGTTAGATAACATTAGAGACAACGCTATGTGTATTAAACAAAGGTGAATAGATGACTGGGCCATTTTGTTTAATGCTTCTTAAGTTGAAAGAGGAACTCTGAGCTAACAGGGTCTGAATCCTGATAGCTCACGTTAGCCAGCTGCTCATGCCATCGGTAATGCTAGCAGAATGAATGGATGTAAACTTTATTTAACATATTGCATATGGGTACAATACAATACGGCTCAATACAAACAATTGTTAAGGGAATGCAGACTGTTGTAGCTTGGACTGGGGTCCTTATAACAATAACTTGACAACACATGGTAGCTGAAGCTATTTGGGACACGGAGCTCTGTCCCAAACACACACACACACACTCTGCTGTCACCGGAAGGGCACGCAGATGGTATCTACTGCGCATGGGCGTTTTCGCAACAACGGTAGCGTGCTGACTACACGCTGTTTGTCGACTCGTTTTTTTGCGTATCTCCAAACGCAAACACAATTTTGCGTTTCAGCCGTATCCACAAAAAAACGCCAAAAAACGCGTTTCTGTGTAGATAGGACATCAAACGTCGTCAAAAACGTATAAAAAAACGCCAGGAATACACTAGTCTAACCTCAGCCTCAGTATCTATTCGTGTATACAATGTGTGTTTGTATCTCTTAGTGTGTATGTGTTTGTTTCTCTGTGTGTGTTTGTTTCTCTGTGTGTGTTGGTGTGTATGTGTGTTTGTTTCTGTGTGTGTATGTGTTTGTTTCTCTGTTTGTGTTTGTGTGTCTGTGTTTGTTTATTTGTGTGTATTAGTGTGTACGTGTGTTTGTTTCTCTGTGTGTTTGTTTATCTGTGTGTTTTTGTTTCTCTGTGTGCGTTGGTGTGTATGCGTGTTTGTTTCTCTGTGTGTGTTTGTTTATCTGTGTGTGTTGGTGTGTGTGTGTGTTTGTTTCTCTGAGTGTGTGTCGGTGTGTATGTGTGTGTTATGGTTTGTAACCGACCCCAATCGCACAACACAAGACAGGTATGAGAGTAAGCCAAAACAGGGCATTTATTTCTTACATAACAAAAAGCGGCACAGTCCCTTTAAGGGAGAACACAAAAAACCTGATACTCAATGAAAGCAAGACCGTGGAACTCATTATTGACTTTCGCAAAATCACACCCACCAAAACACCCATGCTCATCAATAACCAACCCATTTCAGCCACAGACACATTTAAATACTTAGGAACACACATCAGCAACAAACTCAACTGGGATCATCACACCACTCATTTACTTAAAACAGCCAACCAAAGATTATTTCATTTAAGACAACTCAGGAAGTACAAGGTCAGGAAGACGTTAATGATTCAATTTTACACAGCTATCATACAAAACATCATTTCACTCTCCATCACTGTTTGGTACGGCAACACACCCAAACACACACTACACAGACTAGACAGGATCATCATTAGGGCATCCAAAATCATTAACTGCACACTCCCCACCCTGGACTCCATACACAAACATCACACCATCACACGCGCACACAAAATCATCAGTGACCCCCTGCACCCAGCTCATCACCTCTTCCAACTCCTCCCCTCTGGTAGAAGGTTTAGGTCACTAGGTAGTCGCATGGTTAGGTTCAACAGTTTCTTCCCCAAGGCCATACAATTACTCAACTCCAACTCATCCTAATTTCACCCCCTGCTGTTATGTTATGTTATGCATGTTATGTTTATGTTATGTTATGTTGTTGTTGATGTTATGTTGTGTTCCATCATCCATGTGGTGTATTGTCGCAGCTACCACCTGCACCGTGCTCAAATTCCACCGGCCTGGCCGTGTGGCAATAAAAGAAACTTGAACTTGAAAAAACACTAGAGTCAAAGAAAAATATGGAAAATGCGGCACTGTGCCTTTAAGAGGCGAACAGGCTAAGGGACAAAGGCTAAGGGCCAGGGCTAAGGACCAGGGCTAAGTGTCAGGGCCAGGACCAGGGGCACTGGAGAGGGGGACAGGGACAGAGGCCCGGAGAGGCGGGCTGGAGACAGGGTCAGAGAACAGGGTTAAGGCCTTGGACAGGGCGAGGGCCAGAGCTGCTTACAGGGATGAGGACAGGGTTCCGACGGCGGAGGCCTGGCACGGGGACAGGGGCCCGACGGCGGAGGCCTGGCACGGGAACAGGGGCCCGACGGCGGAGGCCTGGTACGGAGACAGGGGCCCGACAGCGGAGGCCGGGGGGAAGAGGCGCCATCCTCCCGTGGAAATAGGGAGCGATGACGCGCCGGCTTGACGTCTGGAGTGGGAACACTGGAAAACCTCCCGTAGAGAATTAGAGATCGAAGACGGTGTCCCACTCCAGGCACGGAGATCCTCTTCCTCCTCCTTAGGTGCTGCAGACGGGCAGCGCAGAACAAAGGGGTCCCAGGGGACCGGGGCGAAGAGACGCATCCTCCCATGGAAATAGGGAGCGATGCTCGCCGGCTTGACGTCTGGAGTGGGAACACCACTCCAGGCCTGGCACGGAGATCCTCCTCAGATGCTGCAGACGGGCAGCGCAGAACACAGGGGTCCCAGGGGACCGGGGCGAAGAGACGCATCCTCCCGTGGAAATAGGGAGCGATGCGCGCCGGCTTGACGTCTGGAGTGGGAACACTGGAAAACCTCCCGTAGAGAATTAGAGAGCGAAGACGGTGTCCCACTCCAGGCAAACGGCGACAGGTGGTGATGGCTGGCACGTCGTCTCACGCCGGAGACGCGGCAGGAGATGGTAACGTACAGGATGGTAACCGTACAGAACTCCATGAACACAGAGTGAACATAGATACAGAGTCCAGAACACAGAACGACCCGACCAGGACGCGTGAATATTAAAGGCAACCAACTTGTGTTCGGCTTTTCTCTGATTGGCCGCGCCCCCCCGCCCCCACGCGCAGGCAAGCGCAGTCGTCCCACGTCCCAAATGAAATCCAAGGAGCGCAAGCGAGCGGCAGCGCGGGACTTGTGTACCATGGGCTGCTGTTCCAACGCACTTGTGTTGGGCTGCTGTTTCACTCGTGTATAAACAAAGCCCATACAGTTATGAAATGCGCTGAACTAGAAAGCGTAATGTTATTATGTTTCGCGTTTTTAACAACCAACTACCAGATTCACTCGTGTATAAACAAAGCCCATACAGTTATGAAATGCGCTGAACTAGAAAGCGTAACGTTATTATGTTTCACGTTCCATTGATTAACGCCATTACCTGCTGTGCTGTAGGAAGCAGAGGTACAGTAAGTTACAGTAGGTGTAGGTTACATGTTTAATCAAAGCCCATACAATTTTTTAGATGAATGATTGTGGATATAATATAGAAAACACATCATTATGATATTGTCAGATGGCGCAAAATACAGATACACAGCGTGGATGGGCTTTCAGAGGGAGAGGCATGACTTCGCGACAGCCATATTAGACACTCACTGTACATCAGTGTGGAACTGTAACGTTATATGTTATTTCGCCCGTGGAGGCTGCTGAGCCTGAAGCGCCAGCGGGGCGACGCGGTGGTTTATCCCCGGCTTCCGTGCGCCGCCGCCGGCTTGATACAGCTTCAGCAGCAGCAGCGGCGGTGCTCTGTTGTAGGAAGCCCTTCAATGACAGCGGCGCGCTCTCATATTTTGCGAATGCATAAACTATATCTTAAATTATGTCAATGACTGGCTTATCAATGACTTCGCGACAGCCATATTAGACACATCGCCATAATTTAAGATATAGTTTATGCATTCGCAAATATGAGAGCTCTGTCATTGAAGTGGGTGGTGGCAGCATTACTAACAGTAGCGATTTTTATTGTTTTGTCATGACCAAACATAATCCCAACATAGATAGGAGGTGTACTGTATGTCAAATGTCGGTCATGTGGTGGAAGAGTTTAGTACAGTCACACAACAGAACACCGCTGTAGTACAGTCACACAACAGAACACCGCTGGTTCGACCAGCGCTCCTGCCGCGTCTCTTCTCTTGCCGCAAGGGCGTGTGCTAGTGGATTGATTGATTGGCCGTGTGGCCAATCAGAGAAACGCTGAACGAAAAGCTGAACACAAGTTGGTTGCCTTTAATATTCACGCGACCAGGACTGGAGGGGAGTCTGCAACCTATGTACTCTCCCGAGGTGATTGCAAACTCCCAACAGGTGTGTGAAGGTAGAGGAACAGAATGTCCAAGGGTGGGGGCTGGTGAAGAGTAGGAGGCAGGCAAAAGTTCTCACAAGGGTGGGGGCTGGTGAAGAGTAGGAGGCAGGGAAAATGCTCGCAAGGGTGGGGGCTGGTGAGGTGAGGAGACAGGGAATAAAGGTCGAGGGAACAGGCGAATCCTCACAGTGTGTGTGTGTGTTCTTTTCTCTGTGTGTGTTGGTGTGTATGTGTGTTTGTTTCTTTGTGTGTGTGTATGTCAGGGTTCCCACGGTACCTGGAAAACATTGAAAACATGGGATTCATTTTTTCATTTTCCAGGTATGGAAAGGCATGGAAACTGAGCAAAAGTGACCAATTACATGGAAATAGAAACAGTTGTCCTGGAAAATTTTATTGGATGATGTGTAATAAAATTTAACTATTGAGCACAGAATTAACATGAGTTTATAAAAACCCTTTACATGTGAACCGCTTTTACTGTAGATAGAAATGGATGATCCCATGTTGTAGAGCATGCTCTTGGCATCCTATATGGTATATAGGCCCTTGGCATCTACAGTGAAACTTGAGTGAAACTTCTTATGCAAGTTAATCCTCAAATGTAAGTTGCTGTTTGCTGTGTTTTAACTGTGTGGTAAACCTGGGTTTATCAACGTTGGTTAGTAAGCAGTGCAATCTTGCTAACTAGCTAGCCAAGATTGCGTTCGTCACCAACGCCGGAGATGCTGGATTCGCGTGTTCGAATCCAGCTCCCGGCGTTGTCACCAGCTTGGCTGGCCGTTCACACTAATACAATTGGCATTAGAGGGTGGGAAAGCTGGCGGGTGGGTCCTGGGCGTTGTGGACAGCGACCCCTACAGTTCGGTCGGGGCGCCTGCTCAGCGAGGGTAGGATCTGGAGAGA
>NC_140176.1:65408607-65428607 GCF_963971535.1 Notolepis coatsorum
GTATTCGAACTTTGGGGTGTACTCGCATGATGTTCTTGCGTTGTTTGACGTGTACATGGAAAACAAGCTTTTTTGATATTTTTTTCAGGCGTTCATAACCAAAGAAATACACGTCTGTTTTACTTCAGTGCTTTACAAGCATTACAAATGTAAACAAACACATGTCTAGCTACAGTATCACATACAGTACGATTGATCCTCATACTACAGGCTCAGACTGTCTAGCTACACAGTATCACATACAGTACTTATACTATTGATTAATTGATTGAAAACTTTATTAACAGATTGCAGAATGGGTACAATACAGTACAGCTCAATACTAACAACTGCTAAGAGGATGCAGACCAGAAAAAGACTTTCGTCTTGTTTACATAAGGGTTCTCCATTTTCAATTCATCAAGACATTATGACATACAAGACATACAAATATACGGTACTGTGTAAGAAGAAGAGATCATAAAAAATATATACATCCGGGGGAAGAAACTACATTGGAACGGGAGGGGGGGGGGGGGGGATTTTGACATTTACGGTGGCCAGTTTCTAATTGCAGCCACCCGCGTAGGTGCTCTTTGAGAGCGGTTTTGAAGGAGGGTAGGGATTCACATTCCTTTACGGCTGTGGGTAGGGCGTTCCATATTATTGTGGCATAATTGCGAAACGTGTTTAGTCCCTTGTTTGAGCCGAATCTGGGTTGAACATGATTTGTGGAACTCCCTCTGGTGGTATGATCGTGGAATTCACTGACCTTTGGGAAGTATTTCGACAGGTACATGGGTATCTTAGTGGTGTAGTGTATCTTGTAGACCAGGCCCATTGCAAGTTGCTGTACTCGGTCGTCTACTCTAAGCCATTCTAGATTGTCAAAATGGGCAGAGGTATGGGCGCAGAGGTATGGTGGGTTTTAGGAGTAAGGCCAAGCAGTAGTCTGACCAGTTTGTTTTGTGATGTTTGTAGCCTTGTTTTTAGGGCCTCTGAGGTGCTTTGGTACCATGAGGTGCAAGCATAGTCGTAGTACCCTTGAATGAGTGCTCCTGTTAGTCTTCAAGGTATTCTTATTTACCAGATAGGAGATCCTGTACAAAGTTGGTTGACTTTTTTTTATTACATTGGTTGCCATTTTGTCACAGGAAAGATTTGCCTCTAGGATGGAACCCAGGTAGGTAATTTCATCTTTCCTTGTGACAATATTGTCACCCACTGTAACAGAGAAACATTTGGTCTTGCTGAGTTTTCTATTTGATCCAAAGAGAATGGATTCCGTTTTACCCAGGTGTAATGATAGTTTATCAGCAAGCCAGGTGCAGATTCTGCCAAGTTTGGAGTATAGCTATCACATACTGTTGGTCCTTGTACTACATACTCAGACAGTCTAGCTATCACATACTGTTGGTCCTTGTACTATAGGCTCAGACAGTCTAGCTATCACATACTGATGGTCCTTGTACTATAGGCTCAGACAGTCTAGCTATCACATACTGATGGTCCTTGTACTATAGGCTGAGACAGTCTAGCTATCACATACTGTTGGTCCTTGTACTATAGGCTCAGACAGTCTAGCTATCACATACTGATGGTCCTTGTACTATAGGCTCAGACAGTCTAACTATCACATACTGATGGTCCTTGTACTATAGGCTGAGACAGTCTAGCTATCACATACTGATGGTCCTTGTACTACTGTGACGTACATGGGTACGTGGGTTGGGCATTACCATTATTCCTGTATTTATGACACCATCTGAACATCAGGTTAGTATATTATTTGTGTTGTCTGTTATGTGTGGTGTTGTGTCATCTCCTAATTGCTGTTTCTATTCACAGATGCCACTCATCTCCCTGATTAGATTGGTTGCATCTGATTGGTGCACCTTGGAACAGGCAGTGGAGATGGGTGGTTAATAGAGTGGAGATGACACACATCGGGGCGCCTCACTCTGTCAGTGCTACTGATCAGAGTTTCGTGAGGTTGCCATTTATTGACCATTGTGGAACAATACTGTGCTTATCTACTGCTTCGTGTGGACTAAGTACTAAGTATATATATATAGATATCAGTGGCCTCTGCGCCACTTCTCTCTTGTTGGCTTTAGGCCTATTTTCCACTGAGTGTGGAATTGTACCTTTGGTACCTTTAGTGTCTGTGGGCGCTTATTTAGTATATCTCACTTTGTCTGTTCTCCAATTACCTTTCTCCCTATTTGTTACATGTTTGTGGGTTGTCTTTTCCCTTTGTTGCATTATAAGTCAGAGGAGGTTTAAAGCCCTACCCTGTGTAATAAATATAATTTACTATTTTGGATCAACGTCTTGTGTTCACTTTATTACCTGCTTGGGACCTTGCTTAAAGCACTACTGGACAGGCTGGTTTTCACATACAGCCCGTTCCAGCTTATCTTCTATATTGTCTTGTGACATTGTTATGTGACATGGGGGCTCATTTCCGGTCTTTCATGTTCTTGTGACATGGGGGGCTCAATGCCGGTCTGCTGTGTACGTTTGACATAGGGGCTGATGGTATCAGGTAAAGTGGCGTTGTTGTTTATTAGTATTTATGTATCCATGCTGTGTTTTATATAATAATTAACCATTCGTGTATGCTCTTAACCAGATCTCTTTTTTCTACCACATAGGTAACAGGGGGGGGTCACCTGCTTGGCTAGAGGGTGGGGGGCACGAGTCGTGATTCCGGTGGAGCGCGCAATGAAATCGGTAAGCGACTGAAGATATGTGTAGCCTTCATCCCGGTAGGGGAGTAGTTTAGCTGGGATAGGCTAGAGTGACACAGGTGACTCCTAGTTAAGTGGTTAGGAACATTTGTTATTGTTTTCATTTGGTAGATGTGGTCAGTTGGATTGTTTTGGTTAAGAGGTATAAGAGCAGAATGTGTCTATTATTATTGCGCACGGTCATGGTTAACTAAGTGAGGACGTGATATATATATTTTTTTTGGTGTATCATAGTCACGCATAAAGACATATTATGGCTGCGTCTGCGTTTGTTTTTGAAGTCTTTGTGGCGGATCCAACAGAGGATCAGGTGGAAGGTTGCACTAAGGCGGAATTATGCCTTATTGCTAAGCATTATAATATAACTGTGCAAGGTTCCCAGTCCAAGGCTGATATGAAGGTGGCTGTCATAGCGGGGTTAGTGAAACAACAGGTGTTCAGCACGGCTCGGGGAGTAGTGAGTCATAGTGACCAGGAGGTTGAAAACACTGGCGAATGGGTTGACTCTCCCTTGCGTGATCTTAACCCAGAGGGTGGTGCTATTAGGAAGAATGGTAGTACTCACAGAGCTGAAAGTGAGGGCGCGGGGGATTCAGATAAAGAATCCACGTCTTCTGGCCATACGCGCTCTAGTCTGCGTTTTGCCCGTCTCAAGATGGAGGAGAGAGCGCTTTTGCGCAGGGAGGAGCGAGACAGGGAAGAGAGAGAGAGAGACAGAGAGGACAGAGCAGCTGTACGAGACAGAGAAGAGAGAGCAGCTGTACGAGACAGAGAGGACAAAGCGGCTGTACGAGACAGAGAGGAGAGGGAGAAAGACAGGGAAGAGCGAGAAAAGGAGAGAGAGAAGGACAGGGAACTCCAACTGGCCATAGAGAGGCTGAGGTTGGAAGCTGGAGCTGGTAGTGCTACCTCCTCTCCAGCTGGGGTTTCCCCGGCTCGCTTTAATATCGGCCAGCACGTTAATCTGGTACCCATGTTCCGAGAATCAGAAGTAGAGGCTTATTTTTCTGCTTTTGAGCGGATTGCACAGGCTCTGCATTGGCCGGAGGATATGTGCGTGATTTTACTTCAGACCAGGCTCACTGGCAAAGCCAGTGCAGCGGTAGCGTCATTAACTATGGCAGACAGTCAAAGTTATGAGCGGGTGAAGAATGCTATTTTGCGTGTGTATAAGTTGGTTCCCGAAGCATATAGACAGCGTTTTCGCTCGCTCAGAAAATCCCCTTCTCAAACAAATACAGATTTCTCCCGTGAACAGAGGAATCTTTTTGAACGATGGTGCGCGGCGAGTAAGGTGCAGGATCTTGCAGCCATGAGCGAGTTAGTACTCATGGAACAATTTAAACTCTGTATGCCCGAACGAACCGAACTGTATCTGAATGAACAGAAAGTGTCTACTCTCCAAGACGCTGCTGTTTTGGCGGATGAATTGGCGTTGACGCACAAACATGCTTCGGTGCGTAACGATGCTGTGTGTGTTAAAAACGGTGCGTTTCCCTCTCGGGAATTACCATTTCGGGGAAATGGCGAGCGTGCGTATCGGCCACGCTCGCCTCCGTCTGAAAAGAGACATTGTAATTATTGTAAGAAGCCAGGTCATTTGGTGGCGGACTGTTATGCATTTGTGCGCGATCGGCAAAATACTGACAGGCCAGCTCAGGAACCAAAGGTGGTGGGGTTGATTAGCACTGTCTCACGCCCTGGGCGGGAGAAACCAGACAGTTGTTTTGATCCTTTTATGTCTTCTGGTTTTGTGTCACTGTCGGGTAAGGTCTGTGACCAGCGCGAGGTGAGGATCCTTCGTGATACAGGTGGTTCACAGTCCTTTATGCTGGCGGATGTATTGCCGTTAAATGTGGAGTCGTCTTGTAAATCAAGTGCTATTGTGTGCGGGATAGAAATGGGCTACACACCCGCTCCGTTACATATGATACATGTGAGGTCAAAACTAGTCACAGGTTGTTTTCCCGTGGCGGTTCGTTCCTCTTTTCCGGTAGCCGGAATTGATTTTATCATGGGGAATGATATAGCTGGGGGGAAAGTAATTCCATGTCTGGAGATGGTGGCCGCCCCGGTGTCTGAGTTTCTGTGCGATGCGTTGATTGAGTCAGCATTCCGGCCACGCTCGCCGCCGTCTAGGAGACCGGTGGTGTGCAATTATTGTAAAGAGACAGGCCATGTGGTAAAAGGATGTCTTACGCTGACAAAGCGACAGGACAAAAGAAAGTCAGCCCAGAAACCAAAAGGTGTGGGGGTTGATTTTGTCATGGGGAACAAGTTCGCTGGGGAGAGTGTGATCCCTGTAGTGGAGGTTGAAAAGGCTCCATTGACTGACTTGTGTTGTGATGAATTGATTGATAATCACCCCAATGTGTTTTCTGCTTGTGTTGTCACCAAGGCACAGGACGGGAAGCGAACTCAAGTTTTGACGTTGAGTGACTCTGTCGGTGGCGAGGCTCTCGCCGAGGACAGGGGGCCATCTGTTGGAGAGATGGAAGAGGTTGCTGTATGTAGCGTTCAGGGGAAGCTGGTAATTCCCGAACCATCTATTGGAGAGATGATGATGGAAGACGTATCACTACCACCTGAATTTTACATTCGTCAAGCAGTGTCGCCCGAGCAATTGCTCGCTCTAAAGCGGTGGAGGCTGGGTGTGTAGCTGACCATGTGCGTTTGACATGGTTATTTGTGAGTTAGATCTCACCACATTTTGAGACCGGTTTGCATACGGTAGCCGGTGTGTGCTACATGCAGTTTTCACTGACGTCACTGCGCGTCTATTTTGCATACAGACGCAGCGCTCAAAAATCAAACCAATTCTGCTGCTTGTCTGCTGCTTGTTGCTGCTTGTGTGCCACTTAAGTCTACTCAGGTGTTAATTTTCCAGGGGTGTTGGCTGGGGGAACAAAGGGAGGGTAGTTAACTTAAGTGCTTCCCCAGGGAGGGGGTCGGGGGCTACTGCCCTCAGACCCCCAAAATAATTTTTATATGGGCAGTCTGACTTGGGGTACTGATCATATATTAGTGTTGCAATGCATGATAAGTAAACAGTGAAAAAAGCTAAGAAATCTGATGGGGCTGGGACATTTGGGACGAATAAAAATTTAAGATGAAAATCTGCCCAGCCTGTGGGAGGAAGTGGAGGTGTGAAATCTGGCCCGGTCAAGAACAATAGAGGAGTGGTAGAGAGTGGTAGAGAGGCATGAGAGGTTTGAGTTTTGAGTGCTGTATCTGTACATGCATTGTTGTGCGTAGTGTTGTACGTGTGCATGAGACAATTGTTATGTTGTCTGGGCCTGTGTGGTGCTGGTGTGCCCATTTGGTGGGTGATTGTGGGAGGAGAATTTTTTTTGTTGTTTCTGTTCTCCCTAGTGTGTGTACTAACCTCATGTTGGGTAATAAGTAATAATGTTTTGCTCACCCTACAGGTTCGCTCTTATGGGGGGAGGTGTGACGTACATGGGTACGTGGGTTGGGCATTACCATTATTCCTGTATTTATGACACCATCTGAACATCAGGTTAGTATATTATTTGTGTT
Source organism: Notolepis coatsorum (assembly GCF_963971535.1). Taxonomy (NCBI): domain Eukaryota; kingdom Metazoa; phylum Chordata; class Actinopteri; order Aulopiformes; family Paralepididae; genus Notolepis; species Notolepis coatsorum. Next base: position 65,414,880 of record NC_140176.1, read on the forward strand.
GTCTGTTATGTGTGGTGTTGTGTTGTGTCATCTCCTAATTGCTGTTTCTATTCACAGATGCCACTCATCTCCCTGATTGGATTGGTTGCATCTGATTGGTGCACCTTGGAACAGGCAGTGGAGATGGGTGGTTAATAGAGTGGAGATGACACACATCGGGGCGCCTCACTCTGTCAGTGCTACTGATCAGAGTTTCGTGAGGTTGCCATTTATTGACCATTGTGGAACGATACTGTGCTTATCTACTGCTTCGTGTGGACTAAGTACTAAGTATATATATAGAGATATCAGTGGCCTCTGCGCCACTTCTCTCTTGTTGGCTTTAGGCCTATTTTCCACTGAGTGTGGAATTGTACCTTTGGTACCTTTAGTGTCTGTGGGCGCTTATTTAGTATATCTCACTTTGTCTGTTCTCCAATTACCTTTCTCCCTATTTGTTACATGTTTGTGGGTTGTCTTTTCCCTTTGTTGCATTATAAGTCAGAGGAGGTTTAAAGCCCTACCCTGTGTAATAAATATAATTTACTATTTTGGATCAACGTCTTGTGTTCACTTTATTACCTGCTCGGGACCTTGCTTAAAGCACTACTGGACGGGCTGGTTTTCACATACAGCCCGTTCCAGCTTATCTTCTATATTGTCTTGTGACATTGTTATGTGACAACTACATACTCAGACAGTCTAACTATCACATACTGATGGTCCTTGTACTATAGGCTCAGACAGTCTAGCTATCACATACTGTTGGTCCTTGTACTACATACTCAGACAGTCTAACTATCACATACTGTTGGTCCTTGTACTATAGGCTCAGACAGTCTAGCTATCACATACTGTTGGTCCTTGTACTATAGGCTCAGACAGTCTAGCTATCACATACTGATGGTCCTTGTACTACATACTCAGACAGTCTAACTATCACATACTGATGGTCCTTGTACTACATACTCAGACAGTCTAACTATCACATACTGATGGTCCTTGTACTACATACTCAGACAGTCTAACTATCACATACTGTTGGTCCTTGTACTACATACTCAGACAGTCTAACTATCACATACTGATGGTCCTTGTACTATAGGCTCAGACAGTCTAGCTATCACATACTGTTGGTCCTTGTACTATAGGCTCAGACAGTCTAGCTATCACATACTGTTGGTCCTTGTACTACATACGCAGACAGTCTAACTATCACATACTGTTGGTCCTTGTACTATAGGCTCAGACAGTCTAACTATCGCAAACTGACATACTACAGGTAATACATCAGGCAATACATTTCAGAAAAGCAACAACCTTCGACCTCAAGGATAGTAAATGTCTTAAAAACAAAGCCAATTGTGGAGTGACAGTGTTTCACAGAGATCATCAAATGCTCACAGATTGTGGCTTTAAAGTGTGTGTGTGTGTGTGTGTGTGTGTGTGTGTGTGTGTGTGTGTGTGTGTGTGTGTGTGTGTGTGTGTGTGTGTGTGTGTGTTGTGTGTTGTGTGTGTGTGTGTGTTGTGTGTGTGTGTGTGTGTGTGCAGTATTCGTATCTTCTACCCGCTTTGCGATCTAAATGTAATTAGGTTGGAAGTCGTGTTTGGTAATAAAATGCCCGGGATTACAGTAATCAATTGTCTTTAATGATGTGTACTTTATCGAGGTGGGGGGTTGTATCTCCTGCCTCTGGTCTCTCTACCCAGTGTGACAAGTGGTTTTAATTTTATGTTTTAATGTTCGGTATTTATTTCCTCTAATCCGAGGCTTTAATTGGCTTTGTTTTGTCGCTCCAACGCAGTCAACAAACATTTCCCCCCCAAGTAACGACCTCATGTTTCACCACCAGGAACCATTCAGGCTCAGCGTGCCGAGTCGACAGTCCATTTACTCTCCGGTTGAGGCGAAGGCTGGATGTATGTACTGCGGGGTCCTGGACACACGCGGTACATTTTGTGCTCACTGCTATTTTTCCTGCTCCTGCTCTATTTATTGATATAACATAACTCTGGGCCTTTTATAGGCAGTTGGAATGATACATAGGGTAATAATTACACCCCCCCTGCATGTACCGCTGGAGTCTCCATCCTATCCATAACATGTGTCAGATCAGCAAGCCGCCAGACTGTTCCCACTTCGTACTTTTATTGAGCACTTGCACTCAGTCGAAGGCAAATTCATATTTCTGAACCCTTGAAGTGTGATTTCTTTTTCTTCTTTTTTCTCTCTCTCTATCTTGGAACACTTGGCTCAGCGGTGTGAGGATAACCATCTTCACCTCAATGTCGGCAAAGACGAAGGAAATTATAATTGGTCCCCCCTCACCCCATCAGCACCCCGTCTAACTATGAAGGAATGGAATCTCTGTGTGTCTCTGACTGTAAAGGAAGGAACCTCTGGTCGTGCCTGTCTGTCATTTGCATGTCTGTGTTCGCCTGACCGGCTTCACGCTTGTGGGTGTATTGCTGAGGGGCCAGGGGAGTGCAGTGTCGAATTTGGTGCCATTTGGCCAGATGGTGGCGCTATAGATAAATGGTACAGTAAATGGCTGCATTTATATAGCAGCTTTTATCCAAAGCGCTTTACAATTTGTTCCTCACATTTTTACCCATTCACACACACCGACGGCAGAGGCAACCATGCAAGGTGCCAACCTGCTCATCAGGGGCAATTAGGGGTTAATGGCGATTTCAAGAGGGTTGGAGCGCGCGGGAAACAGCAATGACGTAATCACTACACCTCCCTATAACAACGAACTTTAGGTTTTGGCCCATAACTTGGACAGTAACACAATTTTCCCCTGGATTATGTGGGTCCAGATGAATATATCCATGTAAAATTGTATCCAAATCAGTTTTTCACTTGAGCACCAAATGTGTGGGCATCTCTGGACCAAGCAGAAAAACATTTATCTTTCAGATTTTCTTTATATTCCATATAGTTTAGCTATAACTGGCTCTCAAAGTTTGCTCAAAGGCTGTGGAAAGGGCTTATATCACAAAAAACGTCATATCTCCTGAACGCCTTGTGCTATTGCAACCACATACTGTATGGTGGACATGAATAAATGCGATGTCTGAGTGACATCGCACAACCGTAGTTTGAGGTTAATCTTCTGTAGTGTGGTAGTGAAAGGGTTAAGCGGGACCGAAATCATCCGGGCCCAGGAGTTCAAAACTTTTAATCCCTATCTGATCCAGGATCAGACAACTCTGCCAGATTTTGTCCCGGTATTTCAAAGCAATCCAGGATAGGATCACCCTGATCCAGATTCAGACTTTTCAAGATTACTAGATCCTGAATATCAGTGCTTTAATCCTACCGATCTCCATCTAGTGGATATGAAAAATAATACAAGGAAGACAAGAGACCACATTGCAGAAACATCTATAATGTCTAATTGTATTGATAAATACATAAAGAACCTAAAATCATCATGGAATTGTAATTAAAAAGAATACTCCCACTAGGGTAACAACAAAAAACATTCATTCAAAGGCAGCTGATCATCCAGGCGTGCTTTGAGGAGCTGAATTCTAAGTGAGGTTTCAGTTTGCTGAAGGTGATGACAGATGATGGATTTTCTTTTTGTTGAAGATATTTTTTAATCTAAATTACATTTGTGATTGACAATCTTTGTTGTGATACTTTTATGAGCATAAACATTTATGTCATCAACATTTGGTTGACAAAATAGGCCACCACAAATGTTTTAAATCTTTTTATTTTAATGAGGTTTCACATTCAATCGACAGATCTACAGAATGTTCAGTGTCACTCTCATGAACAATTTTCCTTGTGCTCCCCACTCAATCTATTCTCCCATCTCTCACTCACACTTACACACACTGGGACATACACACATGTACACGCGCACACACGCACATACAGGCATACACACACACACGCACACGCACAGGTACACACATACACAAATAAACAAATAAACAAACAAACAAAAAATAATAATAATAGAAAAATAAAAATAAAGGGACAGTAAATAGATCGTAAGTAAATAAGTAATAAGAAATAAAAGTGCAAATGTCGGTATTGTAAACAGTGACAGTTTATTGCACCCGGTTGCTCACACCCGCTTATCGATGGCCACTCCGATAAGGGTCCGGGCCGCTGCGTGTTCAGCTCCCGTTCCCAGACCCGACCCGACCCCGTGGGGGCGGGGTTTGACAGCCACACGCAGAGTAGGGTATATCTGCAGAGCCGCAAGCCCAATGTCTGGGCGGGGCTTCGGGACTTGTACTCTGTTTGAGGCGGGGCTTCGGGGCTTGTACTCTGTTTGACTGTGCGTGGGCGGGGCCTCGGGGCTTGTACCTTGTCTTGTTTCTGGCCCACACACTGGCCCACACACCGGCCCACACACTGGCCCACACACCGGCCCACACACCGGCCCTCACACTGGCCCACACACCGGCCCACACACCAGCCCACATACCGGCCCACATTAGTGGCCCACACACCGACTCACACTGGCCCACACCGGCCCGCCGTACAGACCATGTAGCCTGGGAGATGACTGAAATCACTGCAAGAGCTAGTAGGCAACTTTCTGTGGCAATTTTCATTTTTACATCTAACTTTTTCAGCCCTACCCTACCAAAGTGGGCCGATTGGAGTGGACTAAATGGGCCAGTCGAACCCCCCCATCAAAAAAATATAAAGTAAAAAAAATAATAATCTTTTTTTTGGACCAGCCCACTTTACTTCCAGCCCATCGGGATTCGTCCCGAACGTCCCGATGGCCAGTCCGGGCCTGACCTTAACCCTAACCCTAACCTTAATTGAGCTGTACTGTACTGTACCCATTCTGCAATCTGTTAATAAAGTTTTCAATCAATTCAATCAATCAACCTTAACCCTAACCTTAACTCTAACCCTAACCTGCAACACGGAACACAGAAATGCAAATGCTGTCGAGTCCTCACTGCTTGTAAAAATAAACGGCACAAACTGACTACTGCACAGTCAAACAGAGTACAAGCCCGAATGCACAGTCAAACAGAGTACAAGCCCGAATGCACAGTCAAACAGAGTACAAGCCCCGAAGCCACGCCCAGACGTTGGGCTTGTGGCTCTGCAGATATACCCTATTGCACGCGCAGGCAACCAGGCACTTACACGCAGACAAAGAGCCTCAACAGATCAGCTAATCTAATCTGCTAAAACTCCATGTCTCTTATATTAGATATGACACATTTATAGGACTACATTATGAATTTTCAGTTGAGTATAGAGTGGATTCCAAAGTTCTTGAAATAAGTGACCCTGGTTGTGCTTTTCAAGCGTTATCTTTTCTAAGAGATATTTGTTCTATAAACATATTGAATGTTGGTGAAATTTCATTTTTCCATAGAAGAAGTATACATTTCTTTGCAAAATATGTTACCGTAATTCCTCTAATAGTAACCCCGGCTTGTATTTGTTTCAACTGTAGCGGGTACCAGGCTTGTATTAGGAGGAGGCCTGTATAAGAGGGAGGCCTATATTTCAAATTTTCAAACGGATCATAATTAATAAATCAACATTTTGTGTCAGTTTGAACCCAGTAAAATGTACTGGGTTCATTTATTGAAACCAAGTACTGTATGAAATAGTAAACAGTGCAATTACAGGTGGTCACTGGTCATTTCAACGTTTTCAAAGTGAAATCAAGTAACTAGCTCAGTATGCAGCTCAGTATATTAGTAACCCGGCTTGTATTAGGAGGCCGGCTTATAATTGCTTAGCTCAAGAGCGCACCCGGCCATTAATAGAGACCCGGCTTGTATTTGAGACCCGGTTACTATTAGAGGAATTACGGTATGTATACCAACAGTCTGCATTTTTCTTCGTCTAAGTGGCAGTTTGTTATATTATTTAATAGATAGACACATGGTGATAACTCAAATTCCAATGACAGATTTAGTAAGTAAGTGAATCTTGTTCCAGAAATGCTTCAATTTGCTACATTGCCAGAACATGCAGAAATGTTCCTTCTTTAATTTTACATCTTGGGCAATTTGGTGAGTTTTCTTTCGAGATTTTGTGCATTTTTACAGGAGTAAGGTAGAATTTATGAATACATTTGAAATAACTTTCTTTGATCTTCCAGAATCCAGACCCTCCCAGTGGAGATACCCACTAAGCAATTCATGGAATGGGATAGACTAATATCAAGATTCCTCTGGCAGGGGAAAAAACCCAGAATCAGATACAAAACGCTACCGAGAAAAGAAAAAGGGGGAATAAACCTACCCTGCTTACGGGACTACTTCTATGCAGCCCAACTGAGGCCAATAGTTTGCTGGTGCGCCCCATCGTACTCAGCAAGATGGAAGGAAATTGAAAGCGAAATGACAGACGGGGTCCCACTAGCAGCAATAGTGGCAGATAACAAATTAATAGACAACATGGGAAAAAAAGAAAACCCCTGGATTAATGTAGCACTGAGAATCTGGCAGGACACGATCAAGCTATGTGGAGTGAAGGGTCCTCTCAGAATGTTGAGATGGTGTGCATTCGATTCCAATTCCCCCCCCCCCCCCCCCCCCCCCCCCCCCCCAATAAATCAGATGGCAGATTCAATGTATGGACAGATAAAGGCCTAACAAATTATTTTACTTTTGTCCACAAAGGGGTGTTTCAGAGCTTCGAATCACTACAGAGAAGACACGGACTGGAGCAAAAAGATTTCTTTAGATACCTGTAGGTACGACATTACTTCAATCAAAATTTAGTGGGAGAAATAGGAACGGGAGAACAAGAAATCATGGAAGTGTTTACATCAGCAGTCAAATCATCCAAATGTAATAGGATCGTCTCCAGAATATATGGAGGACTCTGCCAGGCCAAATCGAAATCAACTAACACAATGTACATAAAGGAGAAATGGGAAAAAGAATGCAATATGTCAATCTCAGGACTCAGGAGAGGTATGGGACAGATTATGTACACAACAATGGGAAACAACAGGCTCAAACAACTGGAGGGAATTTGGCTGGAAGAACCTACAGTAGTAAGGTTTTTTATCACCCCGGCAGAAAAAACATCAGGGGACCGGGGAAAGATGCTGGCGATCCTGTGGGCTAAATGAATAATAATAATAATAATAATAATAATAATAATAATAATAATAATAATAATAATAATAATAATAATAATAATAATAATAATAATAATAATAATAATAATAATAATAATAATAATAATAATAATAATAATAATAATAATAATAATAATAATAATAGATCAAATTTATATAGCGCCTTTCATAGAACCCAAGGTCGCTAAACGAAGCCAATCATTCACATATATTCTGGGAATGCCAAACCCTGGTACCATACTGGCAAGAGATACATAAGAACCTAGAAGCCATTTTTGAGATTGACATCCCCTTCAAATTTGACACCCTATACCTAGGAAATATTCCCTATGAAAAATGGGACTTCAATGACAAAATATTTATAATGATGCTTCTGATAGCAAGCAAGAAAGCTATCACAAGAAGATGGTTAAAACCAGAGGCACCCACAGTAGATGATTGGATAGACGTAACTCATGACATCTACATAATGGAAAAGATGTCATTTTCAATAAAAATTCAGCAGGAGAAGTTCTACCGGATCTGGTCGAAATGGACAGAATATGTCAAACACACACGATCTGACTTCTGCTAAAAGTATAACGATCAAATGTAAAGGATCCTCCCCAGGAACAACCGCTAGCCAGTCTGATATGTTGTATTATTGTTTTATGTTCTGTCTTATGTCTGACCCTATGTGATGTCCCCCTTTTTTCTTTTTATTTAAATAAAAAAAAATGGGGTCTTAGTTTTAGTTTTATTTGGTTTTATTTAGTTTCATTTAGTTTTATTTTGTCTTTATTTTTATTATTGAGTCTTATTTTTGTTGTTTGTTTATTTTTTTATTTGATCTTTTATGTTTTCTTCTTCTCTCCTCTCTTTTTGTCACCTCCCCCCCTTCCCCTTCCCTCTTTCCCCCTTTCCCCCCTCTTTCCTCTCCAACTTCTGCTCATTCTAAGTTATCTGATGTGTACCAAAAAAATTATCTAGTGGCCATCGCCCAGTGGTAAAATAAAATATTAAAAAAAAAAAACATTCTTTGATCTTATTGCTTGTAAAGGGAAAGAACGTCCAATCACAGATATCTTGCCAATTGTTTTCTTCAAATTTCGTTGCCAGGTCCGTCTCCCAGCATCTTAATAGAGCTGGGAAGACTGTTTGGCATTCATTAGTTAGAAGTTCATATAGTTCACTGATTTTACCTTTAATTGTGGATGAGGTAGTTAGTTTTTCTTCCTATTCTGTCATTTCAAAGCTTAACTTGTTTTCTTTAGTAAGTGAACTTAAAGTGCTTTGAATTTGCATATATTTTAGGAAGTCTGAGTTAGCCACCACAAATGTGACCAAAAATGTAAAATAAAATGTATTTGCCACAAAGGCTAAATGATTTGTATTATTTCAGTTAACAAACTTTACCATCTAGGGGCGGCTGGGTGGCGCAGCAGACATTGCGCTCATCACCAACGCAAGAGATACCTACACACCAGAGGGAGCTCCACAAATCATGTTAAACCCAGATTCGGCTCAAACAAGGGACTAAACACGTTTCGCAATTATGCCATCAATGTGGAATGCCCTACCCAAAGCTGTAAAGGAATGTGAATCACTACCCACTTTCAAAACCACTCTCAAAGAACACCTACGGGAGACTGCAATTCGAAACTGGCCCCTGTAAATGTCCTAACCCAACCCCCTCCAATGTACAGTAAATGACGAAGTATGGTTTTGTCAATATTCCAATGTACAGTTTTGCTTGTACAGTTGTACAGTGTCCCCCACCCACCCCTCCTACCCACCCAACCACCTCCAATGTACAGTCCCCCACCCACCCAACCCCACCCCACCTACCCAACCTCCTCCAATGTACAATTTCTACGTCAAATGTATATACTCTCTTTTCTGGACTCTTTTTGTATCACAAACAGTACTGTATTTGCAAATCTGGTATGTCATAAATGTATAGATGTAGCAGTACTGTCTATCTGTATGTCATGTATGTCATATATGTTATGATTAATTGAAAATGGGGGACCCTGATGTAAAGAAGACGAAAGTCTTTCTCTGGTCTGCATCCCCTTAACAATTGTGTGTATTGAGCTGTACTGTACTGTACCCATTCTGCAATCTGTTAATAAAGTTTTAAATCAATCAATCAATCAAAACACTAAGGACACTGAGCACACTAAGGACACTGAGCACACTAAGGACACTAAGGACACTGAGCACACTAAGGACACTAAGGACACCAAGGACACTGAGCACACTAAGGACACTGAGCACACTAAGGACACTAAGGACACTGAGCACACTAAGGACACTGAGCACACTAAGGACACTAAGGACACTGAGCACACTAAGGACACTAAGGACACTAAGGACACTGAGCACACTAAGGACACTGAGCACACTAAGGACACTGAGCACACTAAGGACACTGAGCACACTGAGCACACTAAGGACACTGAGCACACTAAGGACACTAAGGACACTGAGCACACTGAGCACACTAAGGACACTGAGCACACTAAGGACACTAAGGACACTGAGCACACTAAGGACACTGAGCACACTAAGGACACTAAGGACACTAAGGTCACTAAGGTCACTAAGGACACTGAGCACACTAAGGACACCAAGGACACTAAGGACACTAAGGACACTAAGGACACCAAGGACACTGAGCACACTAAGGACACTGAGCACACTAAGGACACTAAGGACACTGAGCACACTAAGGACACTGAGCACACTAAGGACACTAAGGACACTGAGCACACTAAGGACACCAAGGACACTAAGGACACTGAGCACACTAAGGACACTAAGGACACTGAGGACACTAAGGACACCAAAGACACTAAGGACACTAAGGTCACTAAGGACACTAAGGACAATAAGGACACTGAGCACACTAAGGACACTAAGGACACTAAGGACACTGAGCACACTAAGGACACTGAGCACACTAAGGACACTAAGGACACTGAGCACACTAAGGACACTGAGCACACTAAGGACACTGAGCACACTAAGGTCACTGAGCACACTAAGGTCACTGAGCACACTAAGGACACTGAGCACACTAAGGACACTAAGGACACTGAGCACACTAAGGACACTGAGCACACTAAGGACACTAAGGACACTGAGCACACTAAGGACACTAAGGACACTAAGGACACTGAGCACACTAAGGACACTAAGGACACTAAGGACACTAAGGACACTGAGCACACTAAGGACACTAAGGACACTAAGGACACTGAGCACACTAAGGACACTGAGCACACTAAGGACACTGAGCACACCAGGGTCACTGAGCACACTAAGGACACTAAGGTCACCCCACAAAGGTTTTACCAGAGCATACTGTTGTACCAGAACATTATTCATCCCATCCTACTGTACCATTCCACCTGCTTCTTTTAGTTACTAACCGGGTCAAACTCACACGCATCACCAACACCGCTGCCAGAATAATGGGTCTCCCCACACTCAACCTTGCAGAGCTAAACAATAAGGCCACGCGTTTCGATCTCAATAGAGCAGGACATCACACACCCACTCAATCACCATCTCACCCTACTGCCCTCTGGGCGCAGGTACCGAACACTGGGGTACAGAAGGGCTCGCTTTAGGAGAAGCTGAATCCCACAGCCATAGCCGCCTTGAACAAAATGCCTCGCTGAACAGTCCTGAACGCGTACTGTTGTCTCTCATTGTATGTTGTTACTGTCTGCTGTTGTCTGTATTGTTGTCTTATGTGTACAGTGCTATGGAAAGGAATTTCCCCCTTGGCGACAATAAAGTCTAAAGTCCAAAAGAATCCTGCAGCCATTGTTACACCATCATTAGAAGTTTAATTTGTCAAAAGTCCAATTATACCCTTAATTATATATAAGGGTTGGTTAGTTCTATTCATACCATTAACCATGATTTATCCAGGGATGATTTAATTTTTCATACAGTCACACACCATGCAGTAGTCTTCTGCTGTTGGCCACTGAGCAGCCCCACCGGAGCAGTCAGAGGTGCAGTGCCTTGCTCAAGGGCATAACGGCAGTAATTGTTGAGGGAGGGGAGTGAGTGTTAATCATCCTCTTCCCCACTGAGATCTTCCTGCTTGTCTGCGGATTTGAACCGACGACCCTCCAGTCATTAACCTTTAGGCTGCCACACTGCCCCAGCTGGGATTGCAATGGTATCTTTACTTGCTCATCATTGTAGAAGCCTTGCTGTTTGTGTGTCTAGCCGGGTTACAGAACCTTTCACTGACTGAACATATGTATTAAAGTGTGCTACAGGGTCAATTCCACCACTTGCAGTCTCATCCCCTTGTATTTGTTTACTGCTCCTCTCTCATATTGAATCATCGCTCCCTTTTCCTCTCAGATCCCGTGGGCTGAAAATGCTGTCTTGCTACAAGAGCCCCCCCCCCCCCCCCCTCACACAGCAACCCACGTGTCTTTTCATTCAAGAGTTTTTGTGATTGCTATGACGATGATGATGATGATGATGGCTATCATTATTAACAAGCAAGATTGTTCACATTACAACAATAATATTGAGAAACTCAAGGCCATTTCTCTATCTGTCTCCGTCTCTCTCTCTCGCTCTCTCTCTCTATCTCTCCCTCTCTCTCTCTATCTCTCCCTCTCTCTGCTCCCCGCTCCCTCTCTCTCTCTCTCTCTCTCTCTCTCTCTCTCTCTCTCTCTCTCTCTCTCTCCTCTCTCTCTCTCTCTCTCTCTCTCTCTCTCGCCCAAAACACTAAGTCAGCCCTTTCACAGCCTCTGCACTGATGTGTGTTTGTTTCACCCTGGTGACACCTGACCTCCGCCCTACACCACCCCACCGGCTCCCACCTCCACCTTCACTCAGCGTTGCCTACCTTGCCCACTCTCACATGACGCTCTGCTCACTGAGAATGTGCAGCCATAGGGCTTTTCCCCTCCGTCTCTCCCCCGTATGTTTTTGTGCCGGGGGGAACAGAGAGCACGTCTGGTAGCTTCGTTTTATCCCCTGTGTTGAATGGGCACAGAGGAGAGAGCTGGTAGAAGCCTGTAGCAGCGGCGTGCGCTGACCATTGTCCTCCTGTTGTTGACGCCTCTCCATAAAGAGCAACACGACTCAGCGTTTTTCTTTCACTCAGGGCTATGGTTGTTGTTCCAATTATGTTGTCCGCGCGCAGCTCAGTCACTCCGAAGGTCGCCATCTAGTTTGCGTTCCCCTACTTCCAAGAGGGCTGACGTGGTGACAAAAAGGCCCCCTGTGAACTTGGCAACAACGTTATTAGAGGCTGTCAGTGAGTCCTCTCTTTGAAAGAACCTGACGTAGTCGATGCATTAGCATAGCTATTCAGTTGAACCTGTATGTGTCTCCGCATCCGGGGGGCCCATCATGTGCCGTCACTGTGTAGTTCGTGTTCAGTGTGTACTGTTATAGAACCCTTTGATGCAGGCCAGCCTCCTGTCCTCTCTTTCTTTATATAGCTGTGTCTGGGCACCTGGGGCGACCCAGCCAAGGCCAGTGTATGTCAAGGTGAAATACCCCCCCCCCCCACACACACCTAGTAATGATGGCTCATGATTGGTTCCTCCCCGTTTCCCTCTGGGTGACTACAGACACAAATGGCCTGTCATTTTCTCTCTCTGTATTTGGCGGGAGTGCATCAGGGTCGTTCTTCCACCTAGCGTGGTCCAATTTCACACACAGGTTTTCTGCTCCTGCTCTGGCTGAAGAGAGAGGGGGGGGGGGGAGAGAGAGCTGCAGGGCTGCCTTTGACTGCAGGAGGAACATGAAAGTGTCTACTTGTTATGTCCACATTAACTGCCTCCTGCACTGTCGTCAAGGTTAATTATTTCTTCAGCGATGTGTGTGTGTGAATGAGTCGTAACCCATCGCACCCCCATTCCGGCGTGGCCCTTTATATTGACACTGCGTCACGTCTCAATCGCTATTGTCCCTCGACGCTTGATTAACTCTCTTAAGTACAAGACAGGGAAGTCAATATATCATCAAACACCTCTTAATTAACATGATTTCTATGTTTACTATTTGTCGTTTGATCCGTGGGGGAGACAGATTTGGGCCTGACCAGTGGTGCAGTCGTAATATGGGAACTGGTTACACGCCACGTGCACGCGCGCTCCCGCGCATGTTCCCTCAGTTGCACACAGAACAGATGATTATTATGCATAACAATGGAGATCAAGCAGCCCCCCACCTTCTCGTAGGTTCCTATTATTATGCAAAGTCTAGGTGAGAAGTGCCGGCCGCCGGCCGGGTAGCTTTCTACAACGGCCGGGTACTTATCATTGCGCGCACTTCTGCCCTGAGTGACTACTAATAACACGCCGTGTAACCGCGTGTGTGCACGACTGCACCCCTGGGCCTGACAGAATGATTGAACAGGGGGGGGGGGGGGGCAGCCTTTGCAGGGCAAGTTCATTTGCTCCACAATAGAAATCAAATGAATTGCTCAGGTAAGATTGGTGTATTTATGATGAGTGTGAGTGGTGCCTGTATACAGTTTGTCTCATGGAGGCGACTATTCTTTTTGGCTAGAGATATTCTATGTGGGATTACGATTAATACATTTTGCTGAGGAAAAACACATCAATGACACTTTCAGGAAGAATGATATGTTTATGTTCAAGTTCAAGTTTCATTT
>NC_140176.1:65433607-65474321 GCF_963971535.1 Notolepis coatsorum
GGTATAATCCGCTTTAAACCATGGTAATACCGTGGTATAATCCACAATAAATCATGGTAATACCGTGGTATAATCCACTTTAAATCATGGTAATACAGTGGTATAATCCAATCCAATCCAACTTTATTTATAAAGAGCTTTAACAGCCACAGGGGCACAAAGTGCTGTACAGAGGGAGCATATTAAAAAACTATAAGCAGCACTAAAAATAGATAAAAGAACAAGAGTACTAAAAAGAAAAGAAAAAATATATATATATATATCGTATAATCCACTTTAAATCATGGTAATACTGTAGTATAATCCACTTTAAATCATGGTACAGTACCATTGTTTTATGGCGCCCTGAGAACCTGGTTCTTAAAACGCATAAATAGGTAGGGGGGCATAATGATAAAGTACCAAGAAATGTATGATGAGGAACTACATGTTAACAAAGTACATGATTAAATATTATTTAACTAATATTCAACTTTTAGAATTAGAGTTAAGCAGGTAGAAAGTAGAGTTTTGAGAGTAAAGCCACACTTTACTCAGTGTGTCATTGGGAGGCGACGTATAAACCATTCTGGGGTAATTTTCACAGAGACATTAGGTCTGGGACATGAGGTACTGGTGGTTTTGGGTGATTGGTTGGATGATTTGTTTGTTAATATCGTTTTCAGTTAGTTCCCAGGTACTTAATCTTTATTACTGTGCCACCCACAGTAAAGTGTTACCCATAAATAGTTTGTAAATTGATTTAGGTTGGAAGATCATAAAGAGAAATAGTGCTAATATTCTTGTGATGGAAAAATACTCTCATCTCACTCTGAGATTATGGATCAAAAACTGCTGACAATATTTCAGTGACTGTTGTGAGTTTTCTGTGGTTGTGCTCGGCAGACCAGAGACATCAGTTCATCAATGAATGGTTTTACCCAAAAGCAATTGTGAATGCTGAGAGAACGAAGTGACACCAAGGTAGGCTCACTGGTTTGTTCTCAGTTTATTGAGTACATTGCAGATATCGTTGGTCACATACACACTGAGCCATAAACACCCACAAATGAAGTATGCTAGCAAAGAGGGACAAAATTATAGCTTTGAGACAGAAACAACCTGTGCCTCTGTGCCGCCTTTAGAAGTGTTAACCACAATTGACCCTTGACCCTAAATGCATATAAAGGTTGACACAAAGATAGGAAACCACTGGGGGTTTGTTGGAACAATGATGCAGGGTTTGTGGAAACAAGTGGGTTAAAGGTCATGTCAAAGGTCACGGCAGGTGTACAAAAAGCAATAAAAGTGCATTACACATCATTATAGTACCAAGTACAATCCCTAACAGTGACAGTATTTTCATATACACTTTCCAAGCCAACGATAGTATTGGCCTGTGTTCCACGATCTGCGGTGCAGTCATACAGCTTCTGAATTTCCCACAGCACAAATTAGTACTTAATTGGAACATGTACAGTATGTGGTGGTGGTCCAAGTTGTCCTTCCTGTACAGAACCTGATCCAGGAAAAGAACAGTGAATTCTAATGCTCAGAGTGCTTCCTTGGAAGACCCGAATGCTTCGGTACATGAGTAGTCTTGCTGGCTTTCCAACCCTGCTGCCAACCAACACAAGTTACCGTAATGATGACCGGCTGCTTCTGAAAAGGTGAAACCACACAACTACTGGCGTGATTAAAAAGAAAACAGCACCATGTTTTATGCTTGGAAAATCCAATTTAGTTCACCTTTAAGATAAGATAAGATAAGATATTGATCCCTTTGGGGAAATTCAGGCATCATAGCAGCATGGGGTGTGTGTGGGGGGGGGGGGGGGGGTACAGGTAGTAAAAACAACACAAGCAGTGTAAACAAATAATTCAATATAATTTACTATCTAACTAACTGAAATATATAGTATTCACATAAGGTGCAGTATGCATACGGTAGTGTTATTGTCCTCCTTGGGTTCCTATGAGTTCTAGTTGGATGTCTGGCTGCAGTCCCTGCCCACTGTTGTGGAGCCTGATGGCCGCTGGTATGAAGGAGTTTAGAGTTAGAGATCATATTAATAACCTTTCGTATTAGGTTTTGTCTGCACTCTGCATACGTTTTTCTGGAGACATTTCAAATAGGCCCATTTAAAAACTCTCTCCATCTCTTTTCACTGTGAAGACATAGCCTGCCAATAATTCCTTTCGCCTGAAGAGGGCGCCCTCACAGTTCAACGAAGCGCCATTATTCATTACCTGTGCGTCAGAGGTGTGACTGTGATGTGCTGTCAATGGCCAATATCAACTACTAGACAATACAACTTTATTGAGTAATAAACAACCCATGTCCAAGTTTTTATGATTTCTTTCTAGTAATTATCAAGAGAGCAAATCAGCACCCCAGGGGATGAGAAGCGTCCCTTAGTCTAACTCACTGCTGCAAACAGAACCAATTTAGAAGATCTTCTAGTCAGGTGAGTACATTTCAAAAGCTTGATTGATTGATTAATTGATTGATTGAAAACTTTATTAACAGATTGCAGAATGGGTACAATACAGTACAGCTCAATACACACAATTGTTAAGGGATGTAGACCAGAGAAAGGCTTTTGTCTTGTTTACATCAGGGTCCCCCGGGACATAATTATGACATACATGACATACATAGAACTAAACTATCTGATACAGATAGAACTCAAACTAAGCTGATGTGCTTAGTTTATTTGAAATGTGTGTGTGTGTGTGTGTGTGTGTGTATAGTATGCCGAATTAAATATGGAACAATTGCCAGCAGAATGCTTTGTGTGACTCCATTGGCTGTGGTGGGTTGGTGACGGACGGTAGGAGCGCACCGTCTTCTCCGAGAGCGCAACTCAATACTGCGCGCCTCCTTCTCTCGGAGTGAGACCTGCTGTGAATGGAGCTGGGATGAGGATGACCTCGATATTTTGAACTGTTGCTTTTTTAGGTGCTGGACGGCGAGACCTGTTTGGACGAGTGTATTACATGCGCGCAGCCTCGCATACTTCTCTTACGCACACGCACGCACACGCACGCACGCACACACACACACGCACCCACAACACAGTGCACTCGCAGTGGGGAGCGGAGCCGTGGAGACAGGTTTTGCTTTGCGAAGGGGCTGCTGTGTGTTAAAGGCAGACGAGTTACGGAGTGAATGAGAGCTGGATTTTGGTGCATGAAAAAGACATCTCCTTGATAAGCGGGACGTCCAAATCAGCGGCGGAACTTGGATATGGCGGGTGTGAAGACATTCGACCTTATTGTTGGACTTGTTATAGTTTTGCAGTGTCTGGGAAATGCCTTTCAATTGGCCCAAACTGAGATTACAACCAACGGTAAGAACCAATCCTCTTGCTCTTCTAGACCAGGCGACTTCATTCGAGCTATGTGCAAACGCATAATTATTCATTGATAGGGGTAAAATAATATCATTTAGCCCATTCCAGCAATACATATGAATGGACTGTAGGAAATAGACTGTTGCTCCATTGGGTCCGCTTGCTGTTCCACCAGTGACTTCATTAGATTTATCTTTTTCATCATGTGCTTTGACCTAATACTGTAATTTACATGATTTGCTTGATGTACACTGCACGGCAGCACAGCAAGTGCATTTCCACGAGCCTCCTCTAGCTATTCATCTATTTTAAATGAGTTATAACTACAAAGGATGTGTGTGTGTGATTGTGTGTGTGTGAGAGAGAGAGAGAGAGAGAGAGAGAGAGAGAGAGAGAGAGAGAGAGAGAGAGAGAGGGAGAGGGAGAGGGAGAGAGAGAGGGAGAGATGCGAGTATTGTTTTTAAACTCAGGGGTCGATATTTATTATCCAGATATTTATAATCACATACACGTCAGTTTAGTGTTTTTTTATTTAATTTTTTTTTTATATAAATATTTCCCCTGCTGGTTAATTAAAGGGACCACGTTATGATTCTCATGTAAGCCTAATATTTCCCACATATATTTATTTTTCATGTATATCACTTTCGAAACCGGCCATCCAGATTGTGTCATTCAATCAAATGCATCATTGTCATGTTCACAATTATATCACTGAGCTGTATTAGTGTCCATGATATGAAGATGTGTCCCCTCCTCGCTGTGCTAAGTGCCAAGCCAACTCCAGCCTTTATCAGCCCCATGCATGATGCGATGCGGAAGTGGGAGATAAGAGGGACGAGAGAGTTGTTTGTCATTCTGTCTCTTGCCTGCCAGCGATGACCTAGAACCGCCTCAGTCATCATGACCTGGGAGTGTCAGGCTCCTGTCATTTTAGGCTTTTAATCAATAACCACGTTTCAGAGGAGTTGGCTTGTTTGTTGGGAGGATTAAGTGTTCTCAGTGGAGGTTAACCATGTGAGTGTCCTGCACTGCGTGAGTGAAGGATGTGGGCCACAGTCAGTTACAGTTACGTGCACATCAGCCATCAAGGTTCTATGAGATAACACAAGATAACATAACGCAAGATACGATATTCCTTTATTGATCCCCTTGGGGAAATTCAGGGAAGTATACCCAGTGGGTAGGCGTGCTGGAGGTCTGCATGTGCTGGTTCTGTTCTGGTTCTGATTATGATCTACTGCTTTGGCCTCCAGCAGTGGACAATAACCTTATAGAGGGACCGACCGATAGATGAGGGCACCAATATTACTGCTGATATTATCGGTATTGGGTCATATCTGCATGGTATTGGTGCTCATTGAGTATGATAAGTCCATCATAAAATCTATTGTCTGTGTGATGGTCATTAAGAGGGGAAAAAACATGAATTTTGTAGTTTGTGTGTAACCCACCCACCAGACCTTCTCGTCGTCCTCTTTGTTCTTCGAAAGCTATACGACAGGCAGAGCACGGTATGAGGAAATGTTAATTTGAGTAAAATGGTGTCACTGACTGCCAGATGTGTCAGTAATGTGTAATTTTGTTCCCTATTATCAACGTCGATCTCACAGGATCCAGAAACACTGTACCTGCTGCAATCCTCGTCCAGCGGCCCCTTGCTCTCTGAGCCTAATCTAACATCTAGTCTATATTCCATCCTCTCCCTCCACAGAACTAGCCCTCATTCAGACAGTCTGGGTGAGTGCATGCCAACATTGGTTCAGTTCACACAGACGTGCTCTTGTATCCCATGGCATTTATTGCTGGCGAAGAAATTTCATCACGTATTGGATAGCGACTTGAGAAATGTGTGCTTGCTGACAGTGACAGTAAATTAAAACCTTGTGTGTGTGTGTGTGTGTGTGTGTGTGTGTGTGTGTGTGTGTGTGTGTGTGTGTGTGTGTGTGTGTGTGTGTGTGTGTGTGTGGACCACAGAGCTATTGGAATGTGTGGCTTTGTTGGAGAGAGATACTGGCTATATGCTCTATGTGTGATCATTTGATCACACTCTCACACACACACACACACACACACACACACATGCACGCACGAACGCACACGCACGCACACACACACACACACACAGACACACACACACACACACACACACACATTCATACAAACACACACACTCGCACAGTCACACACACACACACACACACACACACACACACACACACACACACACACACACACACACACACACACACACACACACACACATACTGTACACACACATACACACACACACACACACACATTCATACAAACACACACACACACATTGTACACACACATACACACATAGCCAGTACACATGTACATTTTTACCGGCATGTAGTCAATCGTCTTTATGGATCAATCTCCTTGGCTGTGCGGGCACTGGCACTTGTGTTTTATGAGAATAATCAATAACCAATCAATTGTTTTAAAAGTATGACTTTAAAATTTATGGATTTAGTTACATTTACAGTAGAACTGCTCAAATCATGTTTAAAGCCAGAAGAAATTCATTGCCAGGTTATATACAAAGAATGTTAATGGATAGCGAGGGAAGTTATGATTTAATTGCTTAACTTAAAATATCCTACATGTCTGCACCACTCTTAAAATCATGTGCATTTCAGTTTGTGGGGTAGCTTTGTGGAATGGACTGAGTGGAAATTAAACAGACCAATAACACAGTTAAAGAATAGATACAAAAAACACTGATAGACAAAACAGAACTGAGGAACTATAGTTAAAAACAGAACTGAGGAACTATAGTTACTCCCAGGGAATGTTTTTATTTCTTCAAAACTAAAAATAACGGTTACCTTGTTGTTTTTTAACCTTATTTAATTTACATGTATTATTATTATTATTATTGATCTCTCTAAGAAGATAGTTTTATTTTAAATGTTATGATATTGTAAGAAAGGGGCGGGACTAGATAAGCTGTGCTTCCTTCTGCCCTGTTTCCAACTCATCGTTTGTTTGTTTTTCTATGGACACATTTGTTTACTTACATTTAGTCTTTACTGTGATTTGTATGTTTATTGTGTTCAAGATGAATAACGATCAGATCAAATAAAAATCAATAGCTCATGTTTGCTTGTACAACTTGGAACTTAGAATTACAATTACAATTACAATCTCTGTATTTGCCAAGTACATTTAGCATTTTAGGAGCAGTGGGGTGTCCATAGTCCAGCGCCTGGGGCCCGACTCAGTCCTAATGCCAGGACCTTGGTCCGAGGGCAGTGGCAGGAGTTACCCAGCATGCATGCATTTTATGGATCCGTGTCTGGCGGGGGAAGCCGTGTCCGTATAAAGCTTTTCAAAGAGGTTATGGAGGTATACGGAGAAAGTATCTGGAACATGAAATTCCAACCGCCACCAGTAAATCACAAAGTTCATCCACTGAAACATTATCATCCGTAAAATAAGAGCAAGAGATTTCATTGACAAGCTGTTCAAGAGATCCCTAGCTCCATTACCGATGTGCGGCACAACTTTCTGTTCCTCACAAGATGCCTGTGGCTTACAGTCACAACGGGCTGGAAAATCAATTATTTCTTCTTTCTAGGCTTTTATTAGGTTACTAATGTATTATAGGCACCATTAGACCTCAGCACAGTGGGTGTTCGCGGTCAGTACTTGAATGCAGTATTTGGTGGCTGATCAATCTGTATTTACTACTGTGAAACATGGGAATAGCTGCCTCTAAGTGACAAAAAGGACAAACCAACTTCCAACTTTTATGATATGATTGTAAAACTCTTGATTGAATAATTAAGACAAATAAAGTCATCCGGACACATCCCTGAACTCCCATCTCTCAGGACAGAGAAAAGATAAAGATGTTTTTCTACTCGGATTGGGCGGGTCGACCTTCAACCTCCGCTTTGGCTGCGAGGGAAGGTGTGGGACGAGTTTAACGAGGAGGAAAGGGAGATGAGAGGGAAAAGGAGATGAGAGGGAAAAGGAGATGAGAGGGAAAAGGAGATATAGAGGAGGGAAAGGAGATGAGAGGGAAACGGAGATGAGAGGGAAAAGGAGATATAGAGGAGGGAAAGGAGATGAGAGGGGAAAGGAGATGAGAGGGAAAAGGAGATGAGAGGGAAAAGGAGATATAGAGGAGGGAAAGGAGATGAGAGGGAAAAGGAGATGAGAGGGAAAAGGAGATGAGAGGGAAAAGGAGATATAGAGGAGGGAAAGGAGATGAGAGGGAAAAGGAGATGAGAGGGAAAAGGAGATATAGAGGAGGGAAAGGAGATGAGAGGGAAAAGGAGATGAGAGGGTAAATGAGATAAAGTCATCCGGACACATCCCTGAACTCCCATCTCTCAGGCTACCGTCAGAGACAGTAGTGGCTCCCTCCCTCCCTGGTCCCCCTGCGTCCTACAATGCCGCTATGTAGGACAGTATTTTTAGACGCTGCGCTGGTGGAAGGTGCTTCCCTCGTCATGGACCCTCCATAACTCCTCTTCGCCGCGAGGAAGAGTCCGCTCTTCCTCCTTCCGGAGACGTGGGCTTTATTAATAGACTAGAGGTGAACCCCTCCACTCCTCTCAGGACCGGCGCTGGGAAGACCCTGCTGTGTCTCTGTTATTGTACTGTACCACTCAGCGTGGACATGCTTTCAGACTCTCAGAGACTGTGTTTGGAACAATTCCACTTTAGCAGAGGACATGGAGGAGGGGGAGGATGGCTGCTGTTGGCTGAAGAGGCACACTGAGGCACACACACAGGAAACTACACATATCTACATGCAAACACATGGAGAGAGAGAGAGAGAGAGAGAGAGAGAGAGAGAGAGAGAGAGAGAGAGAGATAGAGAGGGAGAGAGAGAGGGAGACAGAGAGAGGGGGAGACAGAGATCACACAGTAAATTTCGCAGAGTAAATTTTACTCAAACTGAGTACATTTAACTCAAACTGAGTAAATTGTACTCACTTGGGCTCAAATGGACTCAGTTTGAGTAAAATTTACTCTGCAAAATAAATGTACTGTGAGGGAGGGAGAGACACACACACACACACATACATGCATGCACACAGAGAACACACATGCATGCACGCACGCACACACACACACACACACACACACACACACACACACACACACACACACTCACTCACTCACTCACACTTGCACGCATGCACGCGCGTGCACACACACGCACAAACACATGCACACACACACACGCGCACACACACACACAGAGAAGTAGAGCACACTTCCCCCCGTCATTGTTATCAGCCAGTTATGAGCTGTGGAGTACTGTACATCTGGTCAGCATTACAGGACATCCTGTGAGCCGGGCTCAGCACGTTGTTGTGACCCCCCCCCCTCCCATGCCGCTGGCCTGTCTCCGGGAGATATCAGGGGCACGCTTGCACGAGGACGACAAGATTAAGGACTGATTCTGGGGTTAGCTTTTGCTCTCGCTCTCTCTCTGTCTCTGTCTTTCTAGGAGTGAAAAATATGCTCCATCAGAGAGAGAGAGAGGGAGAGTGTGTGTGTGTGTGTGTGTGTGTGTGTGTGTGTGTGTGTGTGTGTGTGTGTGTGTGTGTGTGTGTGTGCATGTGCACACATGCCCTATTGTCATTGTACCAAATCCTTGGTGAGAAAAAACATGCTCAGAAAGGGAGTGACAAGATGTTCAATCTGTGTGTGTGTGTGTGTGTGAGAGAGAGAGAGCAGGGAGTCTTGCCGTGTGTAATGATGCGGTCTGATTTAAAAGCCTTGCGTTGAGGGCTGTTAATGCGCTAGGGCTGTGGCGGTGGCTGTGTGCGGAATGCCGTCGTCGGAGAGCGAGCGGCGCGGCCTGTCTGGAGGGACGGCCGGGACCGCGCTGCTCCGTGGTGCATAGCAGAGCAGAGCTGAATGGAGGCTTGGAGGAGGACAGCGGCCTAACCAGCGCAGGCAGTCTATACTCCCATCCTCATCCATCATAATGCCAGGACCTGCCAAGGCAATCACATGCACGCGTGCAGACATTCAGACATGTGCATGCACACACGACGTGCACATACAGGCACCTTGTGAGAGAGTGCACATACAGGCACCTTGTGAGAGAGTGCACATACAGGCACCTTGTGAGAGAGTGCACATACAGGCACCTTGTGAGAGAGTGCACATACAGGCACCTTGTGAGAGGGTGCACATACAGGCACCTTGTGAGAGAGTGCACATACAGGCACCTTGTGAGAGAGTGCACATACAGGCACCTTGTGAGAGAGTGCACATACAGGCACCTTGTGAGAGAGTGCACATACAGGCACCTTGTGAGAGGGTGCACATACAGGCACCTTGTGAGAGAGTGCACATACAGGCACCTTGTGAGAGAGTGCCCATACAGGCACCTTGTGAGAGGGTGCACATACAGGCACCTTGTGAGAGGGTGCACATACAGGCACCTTGTGAGAGAGTGCACATACAGGCACCTTGTGAGAGAGTGCACATACAGGCACCTTGTGAGAGAGTGCACATACAGGCACCTTGTGAGAGAGTGCACATGTACACCCTCCACACAGACAGGGTTCTACGATCTAAATGAAACCTTCGGCATCTGAGTTTGACCTCCAGGACTATTGCAGCCTGGTGTCTCTTCTCTTGCCTCGTGAGATTTGGTCATAGCCTGAAGATCACCGGTGGAAATGTACAACAAAGGAACGCAATCTCTTCCAGAAATGGGAGGTCCTAGTGTGTGTGTGTGTGTGTGTAGCTTATAAACCTTCTTGGAACCCCCCCCCCCCCCCTCTCTCTCTCTCTCTCTCTCTCTCTCTCTCTCTCTCTCTCTCTCTCTCTCTCTCACACTCACTCACTCACTCGCTTTCTGACACGGCACATTCTAGAATGGGCAGAATGAGCGAGCCTCTTTATTGGCCCTCCCTCTGAATGACCCGCTGAAAGGATCTGCCATGAATGGTCGACTGGGGTGGGGTGGGTATAAAGTGGGGAGAGACGGAGGGCGGGAGGGCGGGCGGGGTGGCAGCTAACAGCGGTTCAGGTTATTGTCCTGCCCTGTACGCGGTGACAGCGGGCCACGCCTGCAGTCGGGGCGAGAGCCCAGCGGCTGCGCCGTCACCAGCGCTGAGCTGCACAGACATGCAGGGATGGCCTCGACAGGGCCTGGCGCTCGCGTTAGTCACGCCTGCTCGCTGTCACGGAGCCGCCCGGCCCCTGGCTCTGTGAGGAGCCCGGAGTTCGCCTGCCTGGAGGGATAGGGGGCCGTGGAGAGAGAGAGAGAGAGGTTCAGTAAACCCTGAGACAAAGAGCACAGGGGCCACTGGTTAATGAAACCCAGTGAGGTTAAGCTGGCCTTTATGTCCGGCCCATCTTTCATGTGCTTCTAAAGCCCCTTCCTTTCCAATCACAGCGTTTGTTTCTGAGAGTTATCGGGGCTTTCGCTTTTATTGGTCTCCCTAATCGCCGCCCGAGGGGAGGGCTTTATTGTGGTTAGTCTATTGGACTGTTAGAAACACTTGAAGGGGCACACCGCTCTAATTAAAAATTCAAATGTGTTATTTCCACGGCCGAAGACGGTTCGATCAATATCTCCCCCAAAGGCAGGGGCCAGAGAAGTGAGAATCACATTGGCGATGTCATCTAGTCTGAAGCTGCTCCTTTGACGATGAATGGGGGATTTTGTGGACCCACAGAACGTTTGTTTTCTTTTTCTTTTCTTTTTACCCATTAGCTTTATTCTATAGTTGTGTTCTCAGTTCTGAAACAAAACCTGTACCTATGAACTCTCACTACTCTGTGTCATACTGTCATCTATAAAAATCTTTCCCACTTAATTGTCTATGGAGTCAGATTTGGACTTTTGCACTGTCTTAGACCAGAGGAAGAACATGTCTCAGTTCTGAAATTGGGCGTAGTTCCCCTTTAAGTGGAAATTGGCAGTGCAGCACCTCAATACCGTGTTACACTGAAGAGAGAACCGAGCGGTGCACGATAAACACTTCTGCACTCAGGGCGAGCAGCTGGGCACATCCCTGACAGCATACGGCAGTTTTCATCCACAGATAATCCATTATAGTCTGTGCCGTCTCTGCTGTTGGTCTGCCGTAGAGGAGAAGACGCTGGACAGCCTGCGAAGGACAGAGAAAAGATAAAGATGTTTTTCTACTCGGATTGGGCGGGTCGACCTTCAACCTCCGCTTTGGCTGCGAGGGAAGGTGTGGGACGAGTTTAACGAGGAGGAAAGGGAGATGAGAGGGAAAAGGAGATGAGAGGGAAAAGGAGATGAGAGGGAAAATGAGATGAGAGGGAAAAGTAGATATAGAGGAGGCAAAGGAGATGAGAGGGAAAGGGAGATGAGAGGGAAAAGGAGATGAGAGGGAAAATGAGATGAGAGGGAAAAGGAGATATAGAGGAGGCAAAGGAGATGAGAGGGAAAGGGAGATGAGAGGGAAAATGAGATATAGAGGAGGCAAAGGAGATGAGAGGGAAAGGGAGATGAGAGGGAAAAGGAGATATAGAGGAGGCAAAGGAGATGAGAGGGAAAAGGAGATGAGAGGGAAAATGAGATGAGGAGGGAAAATGAGATGAGAGGGAAAAGGAGATGAGAGGGAACGGGAGATATAGAGGAGGGAAAGGAGATGAGAGGGAAAAGGAGATATAGAGGAGGGAAAGGAGATGAGAGGGAAAAGGAGATGAGAGGGGAAATGAGATGAGAGGGAAAAGGAGATGAGAGGGTAAAGGAGATGAGAGGGAAAATGAGATGAGAGGGTAAAGGAGATGAGAGGGAAAGGGAGATGAGAGGGTAAATGAGATGAGAGGGAAAGGGAGATGAGAGGGTAAATGAGATTAGAGAAGGAAAATGAGATGAGGAGGGGAAAGGAGATGAGAGGGAAAAGGAGATATAGCAGATGAGAAGGAGATGAGAGGGAAATGAGATGAGAGGGAAAATGAGATGAGAGGGAAAAGGAGACGAGGAGGGGAAAGGATATATAAAGAAGGAAAAGGAGATGAGAGGGAAAAGGAGATGAGAGGGAGAAAAGGGCCCTTTCCTTTCCTTGTTGACCAGCTCGGTGCCCAGGGAGCAGCATTGTTTTCCTCTTACGGCAGCGGGTTGCAAACACACTACACTACATCATCATCTGGGAACATGGAGAGTAGCACATGGTGTTCCAGGTGTTGTAATAAGTGGGACAGATTGGTACTATAGGGATGTTGAAGCAAAACACTGGCAATAATTAGATTCCGTTAGTTTACATAAACACATGCTGTTCAGTTTATTTGAGTATTACCTTGCAATACAATCTATACAAAATGCCACTAAGAGACTTCAGTGTTTCCCCTACCATTGCCTTGAAGGGGCGGCCCGCCCCGCCAACGGGACCCCCTCCCCTCCTGAAAGCAAAAAAATTAAAATAAAATGTTTAGAGCTTGCTTTAATCCCAGTAACGTTAGCGAGCGTGCATGCGTGCGTGTGTGTACACGTACGCGCGCCCGTTCCAACTCTGGTCTTTGGAAAGACCAGATGAGATCAGAGGAGTTTGGGGATGGCCAGATAATGTAATTTTTTTATCCACTTTTTCTCCTCCTATTTTTCTTGTATTTTTCCTCCTATCCCAATTTAGTCGTTATGCCAATTCCCCCCTCCCCTTCCTGGTCGTTGCGCGCATTTGCCCCCTACTTGCCGGTCTAGGGAGCCCTGAAGTCTATCTATCACATGCTTCCTCCGATACATAGGAGACAGCCAGCAACCTCTTTTCACCTGGCAGCGAGGACTCTCATTGGGTGAGTGTAACGCGTGGGAGGGCAAACTACCCCACCCAGATCCCTTCCTCGCTGTGCAGGCGCCCTGACCGACCTGTAGGAGTCGCTGTTTACAACGACCAGATTCCCACCCACCAGCTTCCCTCCCGCTGACACTGCCAATTGTGTCAGTATGACGACCGGCCAAGCCGGAGGCACCGCTGACAGCTGGATTCGATACCAGTGTCTCTGCGGTGGTAGACAGACGCTTAGTCCGCTGCGCTACCCGGCCGCCTATGGCCAGATAATGTTGATATTTAAAATAAAATAATTATTATACAGAGAGAAGCTTCAGCAAGTACAAAATGCTGCTGACCGACAAAAGAGAATCCCTGATTGAGGAAAACACAAAGGCCTAACCATCGTGTATCACAATGGTGATGTCAGCCAGAGATGGGGAGAAGCATGAACCTTTAAAGGTCCCATGGAAAGTAAATAAAATCACTTTTTGGGCAATTTTACACAATTCCTGTGAGTCTATTGAACACATCTGTAAGGTTTTTTTCAATAAATGTCATTGTTTTGTATTTTTTATCAAGTACTGTGGAGCACCACTTTCTGCCCTTCCAATGTCCAAGCTGTTTTTGGCTGGGCTCCGCCCATACTCACAATGCGCTTTGAGTGACAGTCACCCACCTGCACTAGCAGATACAAGAGAGAGAGAGAGCGAGAGTCCCCCCCCCCCCCCCCCCCCCAGTCCCCGAATCCCTCCCACACATAATTTTTATCTAGTGAAGCTGCTTCTCTGTGTGTGCTTGGGTTGGCTAGCTAGCAGCTACGAGGGTGCATCGCAAAGCTTATTTATAAGCATTGACGTTTTCACAGCACAGGGGGGTAAAGCTGGGATTTATAAGCACTATGTTGTCAACTATGTAAGCTATGTTGTCAACACTTTTGAGGAAGTGCTGAGAGTGGAACAGCTGAAGGTCTCTGCTGTCGAAACCGCGTGCACATTATTTCCACTCGCTGCTCATATAAACGTATCACAGTTGATTGTGGGCGGGCGGTGGAAGATCAGCGCCTATTCACGTCAGCGAACGAGTCAAATCAGAATGGCTCGTTTCAGTGGGGGGGGGGGGGGGGGGGGGGTTGTCTCAGCTGAACTGAAGAAACGGGACTGGGTAGAGATTTCACATGTGTCAGTGTTGGTACAACCCCACATTGCTAGAAAACAATGCAAACCACTGGAAAATGCCATTTATAAGATAGACGACCTTTAAACGACATCTCTTTGAAATAAATGACATTTGGGGCGCCCCAGTGGCGAACCACATAGCGCGCTCGGGAGTCGTTATTTGCCGAATGTCTTCCCCCCACTCTGTCTCCCATTCCTCCTCTGTCTCTATCTACTGGACTGCCCAGTAGAAATAAAGCGATAAAACGTGAAAAAAAAATCATAAAAAAAAAAAAAAAAATTACATTTTACAGGTTTTTTTCGGATTTATTTTAAACAAATTATGAATTTGTATTATTTAACTATTTAATTATTATTTAGTTATTGCACTGCACTGGATTTATTTTGCACATAATCTCACACACATCCAAAAACTTTGCACATATTCATGTAGTTCAACAGTTGTTGGGAGTAAATTAATTTGAATATGGCCACCAGTGATCATCGGGACATGGAATCCTTTTGTTGTGTTAATTAGAGTTCATGTTAAAGTCCCTATAAAACAAGGTATTGTTATTCTTTCATCTACAGCATTTCAAGGAGCTGTAATTAACACAACACAAGGATTCAATGTCCCTGATGACATCACCGGGGGCCATATTCAAACTTGTTTACTCTCAATAACAGTCGAGATGAATGTGTGCAAAACTGTTTAGAGTTTTCGGATGTGTGTGTGAGATTATGTGCAAAATAAATCAGCATTGATTTTTGGTGAATTGCCCCTTTATGTCGTCCAACAACTGGAGATGGACAAAAAGTATTTTCTTTTAGGGTTGTATGTTTATGTTAGGGTCAGTCAATATTTCAATATTCAATATTTCTCAATGTTAATCTAGTCCTTAAAACAAACAAACACACGCACGCACGCACGCACGCACGCACGCACACACACACACTTAATTTGCCAAGCCAATTACAGCATCTACAATCAGCAGTTTCATATTGCTTCTGCATTGGCAGACACACGGTCTAAAGTTCAGGCCGGCTCCTTTGGAGTGAGTCAACCAACACCATATCCGGCCTGAGTTGGATTAAAGGTTCAGCGATTTCAAACACGATACACTCCAGCAAGTGTCTGGTATTTCACAGCATTAACCTTAACGTCCACGTTGCCTAAGTTACATAGCGGACCGTTACATAAGCGCTCTCCCCGGCTGCTTGCTACTGTATGGGCAATGCATTGGTCGCTCTGTGTGGTCTCTCTACTACTACTACACCAGCCGTGCCTGACGCCCCGAAACCAGCATCTCAGGGAGGTAATGATGTGGAACGCGGATGAGGCGATGGTTTATTTTTGTTTTCTAAACACCCCACGGGGAGGAATACCTGTCATTGTTTCTAAACGGGGTATAAAGAGAGAGAGAAAGAGGGAGAGAGTGATAGAGGTAGAGAATCACCCGTTACAGAGACTCCACCACCACCACCACCATCGCCTTCGTCCTATTATAGTTTAATGTTACCGTGTCGTTCATCCCTCCGGCTCATTTAAGGGAATCGGCGGTTATTGGTTGTGATTTATCTATTTATTTGTTCATTCATCGAGTCTTGCAGGTGCACACACACACAAACACACACACACACACACGCACACGCACACACACACACACGCACGCACGCACACACACACACACACACACACTCCCCCTCTCTCTCTCTGATGGAGCGTAAACGCAAGCCTGTGAAATCGTGAATGTTTTTCCCTGACACTCTCTTTCCCGATCGCTGAATCAAACTAATCCTGAATCGAAAACGAATCACAAATCATTTTTCCCCCTGTTCTCTTTTCACAGAGCAGACTTTTAAGAAGAAGGGCGCTTCCCGGGAGGAACCTGGCTGGAAGGGGGTGGGGGGAGGGTGGCGGGGCCTTTCAGACTGTCTAGGCATGCGTTGAGGGAAGATAAAGGACCGCGGGAGGCCTGTCTCAGCCGGGTGGTGATGAGAATTACGGCCCTTTGAGGGGAGCCGGATCTTTTGGCTCCGTTCCTTTCCGAGAGCCATTTAACCCTTTCACTACCACGCTACAGAAGGTTAACTCTTTCAAAACCGTCTGTAGTGTGGTAGTGAAAGGGTTAACCTTCTGTCGTGTGGTAGTGAAAGGGTTAACCATTTGTCGTGTGGCAGTGAAAGGGTTAACCTTCTGTAGTGTTGCAGTGAAAGGGTTAACCATTTGGTAGTGTGGCAGTGAAAGGGTTAAAAGCTGCTAAAAAGATGGTATCCAACATAAGTGTGATATGAAGCGTCCACGAAGCTTGGATGAAAAAATAATAGGCCTATATTAAGGTGACAAGACGTCCCCGATTTGCGGGGACAGTCCCTGGATTAAGTCATCTGTCCTCAGTGTATAGTTTCTGGCTGTTGTTTTATTTATTTTTTTAAATTGGGGGGGGGGTCCTCTTTTCCCATTTCATTTATTTTTCAAATGTTGTTTTGCCGGACAATGGTAAATGTAGCCAAACTAACACTGTGGTTTGAAATAAAACTATTGAATCTTGAATCTTGAATCCGTTCAAAAGAGTCGGGTCATTGGCGAACGTCACTGTGGCCAGGCCTCTCACCCAGGCCTCCACCCAGGCCTCTCACCCAGGCCTCTCACCCAGGCCTCCACCCAGGCCTCTCACCCAGGCCTCCACCCAGGCCTCTCACCCAGGCCTCTCACCCAGGCCCCCAGGCCTCTCACCCAGGCCTCTCACCCAGGCTTCACATCGTCAGCCCAGTGGGAGCAGCAGTTTGTCCCACAGCAGCCCGTGTCACTCAGAGAGCCTAGCAGCCTGCTGCCACATGCTACACCCATGTATAAACTCTGTGTGAATGTTTACTTTCTCTCTGTCTGTCTCTCTCTCTTTCTTTCTCCTTCCCTCGCTACCTCACCCCCCCCTCTTTTGTCATTCGCTCACTCTCTCTCTCTCCCTCTCTCTCTCTTGCGCTTTCCCTTTCACTCTTTATGTCTGTCTTTCTCATCATAATGACATTCTCTTGTGTTTCCGCTCTGCGTCCTCTGTATGTACTGTATAATTTTTTTGGTAATTGCAGTAAAGTCTGTGGTGACCTGTTTAACAGGACCGCAGGTGCAGACAAATCAAAATGCCGTTAGGGTAGTTTGGGGCACAAGGTGGAAACATTGCTGGCCGGACTGGTTTTCGTGCTGTTAGGGTTAGTTGAGTTCAGTGCTAAACTCCATTCAAATGGCAGCAACCATATCTAACACGACTTGACTCAACCTCCATTTGATCTGTTTACAACAGTGCGATGTCAAACTCACCATACTATCCCATAACAAGCACTTAAAAAAAATTATCTCTTGTTTATTTTCTCTTCCTCTCCATATTGAATAAAAGCTGCCAGTTAAGTCACAACATGTAGATTCGGCTCCACGCACATTATGCTGCCGATCCTGTTCCCAGTGATATTTGAGTCTGTTAAAACAATGTTTCTAACTCCTGTCAAGTGGGGTCTAAGCGGACCCCGCTGGGTTTCCCTCAAGCTCCGCGTCCAACAAACACGGCCTTTGTTCCCTCGCCTGGAAAGAGTCCCTGTCCCCGAATGGCTCTCGTTTCCCCAAAACCAAACACATCCTGACAATGGAGCAGTATATGCCCTGTAGCGACGGCTGTCTTCACTGTACGACTTATGCCAGGTTTACAATCCTTTTGGGTTAAACAATGAAAAGGTCCATGACCGCCAAGTGGATTCTTATGTGAGGAAATTGGTAGAGAACACATTGTGGCTTTGATGTCAGGATCAAAGCTCTGCTTCGCCATTCACCACCTTAGATTTATAATACAGATGGGCGTCTGTAATATCTATAATGCTAAAGCTGAGGAACTCTTCAATGGGGATCATTCCTGTGGTTATTTGGATATTGTCATGTGTCGTTACCGTCTTTCCAGTTAGCCCCGACATGTTAGGAGCATCTGCATTCAAAAGCTTTGGCCGGGCGCCTCGCACATGATTTGTGTTCAGTTGATTTTATGAGGCGCTAAACGCTGTGGAAATTGGAAATTAATGAACTTTAACTCGATTTATTGTCAGACAAGCCTGTCGTATGTCACTCGTGTGCGTGTGAGAAAGAGAGCAGAGAGCATTACTTGTTTGTGCAAATACCGGTAGACCTTTTGTATGAACAATGACGTCGCAACACAGCCCTGTGTACGCAGGCTACATCTGTGTTGTGTGTTCGCTGCCAGGGATCAGCTGGTGGCTGTTTTGCTGTTAGTCAGTATTGATTGATTGATTGAAAACTTTATTAACAGATTGCAGAATGGGTACAATACAAACAATTGACCTCTTACCACGCAACAACCCGCCGGCGGGAATACCACTCCTGACTCTTGGGGCTCTAGTTCCGTCAATATAGATCCGATCTCGAAAATGATTATGGAGGGTTGTAGCCAATGAGTGTGGCTTTCCAATGATACCCCATCTGGGGATGTATGATCTAGGATCTAGGTGAAAAACTAACGAGCAAAGACAGGAAGAGAATTAATTGAAGTCTATGAGAAAACTGAGTTTTCATTGTACACAGTTTACCAAAATCACTCCTAATCACTCATTTCTGAATGGATCTTACTACATAAGGCTTCAGGGTGGGTCCGTCTGGATTTGTAAGCCATTCCACCTTCTGGGGAAATACTACCTCTGGACTACTAACTACTACAGAAAAACTTGAGTAACACGTTTTTCTACAACTCAAGTTCAGACCTATGTTACTCTATTACGTTAGCAGTGCACTAAAATTGAATTTTCTTTCTGGAATCAGAAACTTCAGAATGTCATCTTTCAAAAGAGACCAGGCTCATGCATGTGCTATAAGTATAAAGTATGTTGTTTTGGTTTGGTTTGCAAAAAAAGTATGCAGTCCTCAAAAATGAAAACTAAAAAGGCCACTTTTGGGGGCGCATGTTAAGTTTAAGAGGATGCAGACCAGAAAAATACTTTTGTCTTGTTTACATCGGGGTCCCCCATTTTCAATTCATCAAGACATTTATGACATACATGACATACAGTACTGTTTCATCAAGACATTTATGACATACAACACAAGACATATCCACAATATACAGTACTGTTTAAGAGAAAGAGATCTTATTAGAAAAATATATACTCGAAGGGGAAGAAACTGTACATTGGAGAGGGTCTGTGGGTGGGTGGGGGGGTGTTTGGACATTTACTGGGGCCAGTTTCTAATTGCAGCCACCCGTAGGTGCTCTTTGAGAGCAGTTTTGAAGGAGGGTAGGGATTCACATTATTTTACGGCTGTGGGTAGGGCATTCCACATTGTTGTGGCATAATTACGAAACATGTTTAGTCCCTTGTTTGAGCCGAATCTGGGTTGATTTGTGGAACTCCCTCTGGTGTTTTGATCGTGGAATTCACTGACCTTTGGGAAGTATTTCGACATGTACATGGGTATCTTAGTGGTGTAGTGTATCTTGTAGACCAGGCCCATTGCAAGTTGTCATCTACTCTAAGCCATCCTAGGTGGTCAAAATGGGCAGGGGTAAGGTGGGTTTTAGGAGTAAGGTCAAGCAGTAGTCTGTTTTGTGATGTTTGTAGTCTTGTTTTTAGGGCCTTTGAGGTGCTTTGGTACCATGAGGTGCAAGCATAGTCGTAGTACCCTAGAATGAGTGCTCCTGTTAGAGTCTTCAAGGTATTCTTGTTTACCAGAGAGGATATCCGGTACAAGAATCTTGTTCGTTGGTTGACTTTTTTGATTACATTGATTGCCATTTTGTCACAGGAAAGATTTCCTCTAGGATGGAACCCAGGTAGGTAATTTCATCTTTCCTTGTGACAATATTGTCACCCACTGTAACAGAGAAGCCGTTGACCTTGCTGAGTTTGTTATTTGATCCAAAGAGAATGGACTCTGTTTTACCCAGGTGTAATGATAGTTTGTTATCAGCGAGCCAGGTGCAGATTCTGCCGAGTTGGGAGCTGAGGGCTTTTTCAACCTGCAACTTGTCCCTTTCAGAGACCAGCAGGGCTGAGTCGTCCGCGAACAGGAACAAGTTGCATTCACAAGCTGATGACATGTCATTTTAGGAACAGTAATGGTCCTAGTATGCTTCCTTGTGGAACACCACAGCTCACTGGGAGGGGGGGGGGGGGCAGTGTACCGTTCACCTCCACCATCTGTTCTCTCCCCTCCAGGTAGGATTGCATCCAGCTCACTGATGAACTATCAAAACCAATTGCTTTTAGCCTTTGACCTTGTAGGACCCCAAAGGACCCCTACCCATTAGTACCGAAGGACACTTCTTTTTGTTTTGGAAGAACGAGCGGTCTCGGGGATGACATGTGTCCAGATGTCTCCCAGCTGTCCGGCCTCTCGCGTCTGCTCTGCACTCACCTGATGCGGGACACAGGATGCATGCTCCACTTGGCGGCTTGCCCCGTTCTGCGAGTTTCACTGCCAGTGAATTACGGAAAACAGACGCAGGCTTTCCTCATTAACGTCTTTCTCTCAGTCCTGTTTAGCCTGCCGGTTGCTAACCTGATGAAACACGCTTGATGACAAAGAGGGGTGTTGATGAAACCAGAGGGGCATGACAGATCAAGGAGTCAACGGGTGTTTCTGGTAAATGTTGTGTGGTTGGTGCCAAGCGCCGGGCTTCACCCCGTCTCACTAACGCCTCCTGGCAGGAGAAAGCTGCTGGAGCTCAACCCCAGACCAGAGACAAAATACTTGCTCATGGTGCCGAATTACGTTAAGTTAAGTGTAACGGCAGCTCACTCAAAAACAACATGTGTTGAAATAACCCAAGATGTGTTTTCCACAAGTGTGATGAAAAACGATACCATGTGTATTAACGGCAACACAATCTTTAAGCCAGTTTGTGTCATTTCTTAACACATGTGCGTTAGTAAGGGATAACGGTGTGTGTGCGTGCATGTGTGTGCTCACGCATGCATGTGTGTGCTTGCATGTGTATGTGTGTGTGTGTGTGTGTGTGAAAGAGAGAGCAAGAGAGACAGAGAGAGAGAGACAACATCAGCACTTGGCAGTGCTGAGACCTCTGCTTGGGTAACCGGAGACTCAGCGAGGCTTGTCTTAATCCAGAGGTAGGCCCTGCCCTACGGCGCTTCTGGCATTTAATTGTGTTTTCTTGTGCAGTCTTAAGACAAACAAACAACAGCCATCTTGATCTCGGAGAACCGTTGGTCTGATGCCACATACACCTGGGCCCTGTTTCTTGTACGTGGTTCAACTAAGTCGATCAAGATGTCATTATCCAGCTTCAGTTAACCCGATGTTTGAAGCCGGGATTTTCCTGTTCCAAGAAGGTGGATTCAGTCTCGTTAACTCAAGCCAGACTTGATTCTCAGGATCAGTGCGCGCGCCCGCCTCAGCTGAGAAGACAGCAGGTGTCGATCGCAGAAATCCTGATTCTCTAGCGGCATTGATTGATTAATTGATTTAAAACTTTATTAACATATTGCAGTACGGCTCAATCGCCTCGCCGACAAGTTAAATGCGTTATCTATAGGCTAATTTTAAGTCCCTCATTACCTCAATCAATCAGATTATATTTCTTTAAACTTGCCTGCTGGATTGAATAATCAAATGAGATCTTGCTAGCGAAAATAATTAGTTAACTGTTATACAGAATTACGATACGGCTCTCTTACCCATTGATTGATGTATAGTCAATCTTTAACTTATCTCCAATGTGGTCTCACGGGTTGTTCTTTTGACTTTCACACAGACGACCGGGGTTCAAGACCCTAGTCGTCTCCTTCTTTTTGCAATATAGGAATAATTCAATTTGGTGCACGTTGAGAGCTATATAAAGAATGACATCCTCAATGCATGTAGATTTATAATATTTTAACTTAAAACCAGGCTACTTTGGCGTATAATCATTAATATTATATTCAAAAAAATCATATTGGAAAGACCGGGTTTTGAACCCCGGTCGCTGGGTTGGCAGACTTGAGCACTACCGCTGGACCACTGTGCCAGATGGGATAAATTCATTGTTTATACATTAATGAACGAGAGACCCGTGTTTAGAATATCCTTTGTTATGAATGAAGTTTATCTCTTTATCCTCATTCATTAATGTGACGTCAACGGCTCATTCAATTTCTCAAATCCGTCAAACAGCGCATCTCATCAGACATCTTAATCCCAGTTACAATTGAAATAACCACATAATGTGTACATCGCACGAGCGAGCGCCACCGTCGCCACGGTATATATAACGTGCATTATTTAGGACAAAGTGAATTTAGTATCAGCATTTTGGGTCTATTTTACATTTCAAAAGCCCCCTCTGGAAGAATGGAGCACAAGAACGTAATTCAGAATGGTATAATGCAGATCGTAGACTGTGGGAATTGTTTCAGGAAACGGGCCGTCACTTCTTTGCGGGGGCGTGGCGATGGTTCAGGCTAAGTTGAACTTGAACTCTGCTTTCGACCAGGCTCAAACTTTTGGATATGTTGTCATGGTGATTTGGAAAATCCACGTACATGAAACCGGAAAGTCCGGCTAACCCAGTTATCCAGTTAAAGTTATCCGGCTAACTCAGTTATCCAGGTACAAGAAACAGGGCCCTGAATATATTGTGATCCAGAACACAGCACTTCAATTTAATGGGCAGAATATATCAAAGTCTGTTTTGGAGGGTCGCACTGGACAACAGATTGGCAAGTCTGACACTATTGGACCGGCTGTTCGCGCCATCCCTGCTAAGTGCCAGTATTTCATGTTTTATGTATAATTGGACATGAATAGTGTTGCCAAAGGCTGTTGTGAAGCTGCATTATTTAGCCCATAGTTTTCCATACGAGAGATAGAGAGGGGGGGATATGGGTAGATCACGTGATCAGGCTTGGCTAATTACTATTAAGTGCAGATGGTCAGCATTAGTGTGAGGGAATTCTCAGACATATTATTGGAGGAACAGTAATCATCTACGACAGCCTATTTTGTAAATGTTCCATATTTTAAGGTGCCATAGCCTGTGTTCATCCTGGTGCTAGATCACCTCTCTACCACGTCTCTAGGCCTGTGTTCATCCTGGTGCTAGATCAGCTCTCTACCACGTCTCTAGGTCTGTGTTCATCCCGGTGCTAGATCAGCTCTCTACCACGTCTCTAGGTCTGTGTTCATCCTGGTGCTAGATCACCTCTCTGCCACGTCTCTAGGTCTGTGTTCATCCTGGTGCTAGATCACCTCTCTACCACGTCTCTAGGCCTGTGTTCATCCTTTGTGCTAGATCACCTCTCTACCACGTCTCTAGGCCTGTGTTCATCCTTTGTGCTAGATCACCTCTTTACCACGTCTCTAGGCCTGTGTTCATCCTTTGTGCTAGATCACCTCTCTACCACGTCTCTAGGCCTGTGTTCATCCTGGTGCTAGATCACCTCTCTACCACGTCTCTAGGTCTGTGTTCATCCTGGTGCTAGATCACCTCTCTACCACGTCTCTAGGTCTGTGTTCATCCTGGTGCTAGATCACCTCTCTACCACCTAACGTCTCTAGGCCTGTGTTCATCCTGGTGCTAGATCACCTCTCTACCACGTATCTAGGTCTGCTCTGGGTTGGATTTATTTCTGTACTTAATAATCCAATGGCGTATATAATAGTTAATGTTATTGCAGCAATGTATCACATTTAAAATTTTAATTACTTCACTTTTGTCACTTAAGGAATTTGATTAATGGCACTGCATTACACAAGGGGGTTCATGGGGTTTGTGCCAAGGGCAGGGAGATATACCATATATCAAGGTTTTCACAGTACCATTGTCAGTGATACATATAACTTATTACGTACTTTATCTGATATAAAACTTGAAACAGTATATGCATTGGGAATTTAATTACAATACGCCATTTTGATTTGGGGAAAACAATATTATATACCATTAATATTGTTATACTGTCACAAATTAGAAAAGTATCGTGATGTGATGTTTTGGCCATCTATCCCATCCTATTAAACGCTGTTTATGTGGGTGTCGCATTCTCCACTGGTGCGAGAAACTAATTAACTCCCCGTTAACAGACGTTTGTCTCCTGTACCCCAGATGACACTGACTGGTCACTGAGTAAATGAGTGCTGGCAGTTTAATTATGAATACATACCGTTGCACAGTGGTAATTGAAGCCCCGCCCCCCCTCAAAGAATGGGTCATGAAAAGCCGAGCAGCTGCCACGGAACGTGGACCGCCCGACATCACGTCAGCCGGCCAGCGTGACAGACGGGCCGTGGTCCTGCCACTCACTGGGCTGCTCCACCCGGCGCGGAACCAATCCCATTTCTAATTTATGAAAAGAATTGTTTCCAAAATGTCACCTCCTCAGAACAGCCCTCACTCCACTCCGTTTCCTGTTATCGTCTCACGTGGAGACCGAGCGGCCTGGTGTGTCCTAGCGCGGCTGTCCCGCTGGGCCCCCTGGGGCTGATGTGAGTCCAGGGTATAGAGCTCCAGGTAGTGATTAAATGTCTGGCCCGCTCCCCAGCCACACCCCCGATGCCTCTGATATCACACACACACTCGCAAAGTGGCAGAGATGCCAATGCAATGTGCATCATTATCGCAGCTGGGGACTTGCTCACTGCCAACCCCCAACTCCGTCCAAGCGCATTTATTGAGGTCATAAATAAATGGTTGTAGGAGATATAATCAAAGACCTGCCTCTCCCATCCTTTTCTCCTTTGCTTTGTTTTTCAGTCTCGGATCCAGAGAGCCGTGTTGAAGGTGGTGAAATATAAAAATGCCCTCTGCCAGGCCATAGAACTCCCAGAGCGTCCTTATGCTGCAGGCTACTATTTCAACTATTGACACTGATTCAGAATATTTTATTTGAAAATAACTCAAAAACACATTATTGGACTGCAGTCCCTGTTTGCTTTCCTTTTAAAGATTATACCTGTGTGATGGTTTTTCAATAATCAATAATTTTTCTGCTTCCATAAACCCACCCCTAGATTATCGTTCAATAGAGGTTTTATTGAGTATATAATTGAGTATACTATTTGGAAAAAGTGCAGCTAGAATAATGAAAGCTTGCGTTTGAGTATCGACGACCAAACAAGCATTCAGCAACTCACCTCTTTGATTTAGAATGGAGGTTTAATGAATGGAAGGAGTCAAAATGTGAGCCTCATTCATGTTCGTATGCATATATTTCTTCTCACACACTATCAGAGTTTTTTAGCCTTCAACATAGTATTAAAAGCAAAAGCCTGATGGCTGTTTGTGACTCATTGCCCCTGACATCCATTGTGTACCTCTTATAACTAAGCCTGGGCGACCGCCTGTTACAAGAGGTGCATAATAGATGTCAGCGGGAAGGAGCCAACAGGCTTTCTGTCTGTAAGACTAAATTAAACTCCTGTATTGACTTCCAATTTCCAAGAATTTAGATTTGTAGATGCCCAGCAGATATTCCAACGCGCTGTCTACACAAAACAGTGAGCAGAACAGAACAGAGAGTGGGTGATGATGGGTTTGTGTTATTCAGGTCCAGTCTGACAGTGATGGTGATCCAATAACATTTTACAGGAAAATAACTTTTAAAACAAATTAAGCTGTTGAAAAGCTGTATGCTGGTGTCTTCCTGCACTAACTACTACTCAGCTACTCAGGCCCACCATTATAATTACCCATAAGTCAGTAGATGAGTCAAGGCTTCCGATAAGAGCACTTGAAAAAATATCTAACCATACATGAACACTAATGCCTAATTTATACTCAGACGTAAGTGGTTACGAAGGTTGGGGCTTAGCTGGGCTGATTGATTGATTGATTGATTGATTGATTGATTGAT
Source organism: Notolepis coatsorum (assembly GCF_963971535.1). NCBI lineage: Eukaryota > Metazoa > Chordata > Actinopteri > Aulopiformes > Paralepididae > Notolepis > Notolepis coatsorum. Next base: position 65,459,699 of record NC_140176.1, read on the forward strand.
TGATTGATTGATTGAAAAGTTTATTAACAGATTGCAAAATGGGTACAGTACAGTACAGCTCAATACATACAATTGTTAAGGGGATGCAGACCAGAGAAAGACTTTCGTCTTGTTTACATCAGGGTCCCCCATTTTCAATTCATCATATGACACACACGACATACAGATAGACAGTACTGCTACATCTATACATTTATGACATACCAGATTTGCAAATACAGTACTGTTTGTGATACAAAAAGTGTCCAGAAAAAGAGTGTATATTAGGCTTGGGCGGTATCATTTTTTTGATACCGTCATACTCTGATGACCTAATACCCCGGTATACGGTATATGACTGTATGACTTTCATTTTCATCAGCGGGGGGGGGGGGGGGGGGGGCGCAGCTAACAATATACTCGTTATTATCACCATACATAACGCTTGCTTATATTGAAACACGTTGAGATTAGGGCCGTTCTTTCAACCTGAAAGTGCACTTTCTTCAACCTCGAGGTAAACAAATCACAGAAGGTAGCCCCTGCCGGCACCATTCAGGTATCGACGTGAGCTAATGGTAGCTAGTTAGCCCGGCCGGCAGCCCGGCACCATCGTATCAACGTGAGCCAGTTGCATTAGGATTAAAAAATTTCAACACTCACTCACCCCGTTTTATATTACATTCCCAAAGAAGTGCCTCCGTCTCTCGTAGTCTCGTTGTGCTGGATGAAGTCACTGGCGACTCGTGGAGGCGAGGGTTTTGCTTAAATCCGAACAGACTCCAGTCCTTTAATTGTCCAAATGCGACAGTGTGTGCAAGTTTAGCTCTTGTTTGACAAAACGTTAGCCATCTGTGGTCAGGGAGCTCATCGTGGGCTGGAGTGACGGTGGTTAACTTCGACGCTTCATCGTTCAATGGTAACGTATTATTATTATTGCTTAAGCTTTAGCAGTCTGCTCAGAGATAGAGGAAATGCATACAGGTTAGTGTGACGCACCTCTGTGTTCTCCTCACGTGACTCACAATAGCCAATCAATCATTAGGAAACTGCCCTCTGCTGGCCGTGCTGTGTGTGTGCAGTCCCCGTCAAAACTCTGTTTCAGTGTAAATATAAACTGAAACAACTGTGATTTTGACGGTATTGATTTTCAATACCGTCGGTATCTCTAAATACCCCGGTATACCGTAATACCGTCATACCGCCCAAGCCTAGTGTATATACATTTGACATAGAAACTGTACATTGGAGGAGGTTGGGTAGGTGGGGTGGGGTTGGGTGGGTGGGGCTGTACATTGGAGGTGGGGGGGGGGTTGGGTAGGGGGGACACACACTGTACACTGTACATTGAAATACTGACAAAGCCATACTTGGTCTTTACTGTACAACTGGGTTAGGACATTTGTAGGGGCCAGTTTCGAATTGCAGTCTCCCGTAGGTGTTCTTTGAGAGTGTTTTTGAAAGTGGGTAGTGATTCACATTCCTTTACAGCTTTGGGTAGGGCGTTCCACATTGATGTGGCATAATTGCGAAACGTGTTTAGTCCCTTGTTTGAGCCGAATCTGGGTTTAACATGATTTTAGGAGCTCCCTCTGGTGTTGTGATCGTGGTATTCACTGACATTTGGGAAGTATTTTGACATGTACATGGGTACCTTGGTCGTGTAGTGTATCTTGTAGACCATGCCCATTGCAAGTTGCTGTACTCTGTCGTCTACTCTAAGCCATCCTAGGTTGGCAAAGTGGGCAGGGGTGAGGTGGGTTCTAGGAGTCAGGTCAAGCAGTAGTCTGACTAGTTTGTTTTGAGATGTTTGTAATTTGGTTTTTAGTGCCTTTGAGGTGCTTTGGTACCATGAGGTGCAAGCATAGTCGTAGTACCCTTGAATGAGTGCTCCTGCCAGAGTCTTCAGGGTATTCTTGTTTACCAGAGAGGAGATCCGGTACAAGAATCGAGTTTGTTGGTTGACTTTTTTTATTACATTGGATGCCATTTTGTCACAGGAAAGATTAGCCTCTAGGATGGAACCCAGGTAGGTAATTTCATCTTTCCTTGTGACAATATTGTCACCCACTGTAACTGGTAAGCCATCGGTCTTGCTGAGTTTGTTATTTGAACCGAAGAGAATGGACTCTGTTTTGCCCATGTGTAATCATAGTTTGTTGTCGGCGAGCCATATGCAGATTTTGCCTAGTTCCGAGCTGAGGGTTTTTTCAACCTGTAACTTGTTCTTGTCAGAGACCAGCAGGGCTGAGTCGTCCGCAAACAGGAACAAGTTGCAGTCACAAGCTGACGACGTGTCATTTGCATAAATTAGGAACAGTAGCGGTCCTAGTATGCTTCCTTGTGGAACACCACAGTTCACTGTGAGGGGGGGGGGATAGGGTACCGTTTACTCCACCATCTGTTCTCTCCCCTCCAGGTAGGATTGTATCCAGCTCACTGATAAACTATCAAAACCAATTGCTTTTAGCTTGTCAATCAGAATGGTGTGATTGACAGTGTCGAAGGCCTTTTGTAGGTCCAGCATGACCATGCCGCAGTATTTTCCTGCGTCCACCTCTTGCTTGATGTGGTCGTTCAAATAGAGAAGGCATGTGTCAGTGGAGTGGGATGTTCTGAAGCCAGATTGGGCCTGATGTACCTCCGATTGACCATTTATCATCTCGGGAGCTTGGTCAGAGCATTTCATTATTGATCCTGATTAACTACTTTACAAACATGGATCAAATAGAAGAAAGACAGGCAGAGGAAGTTCGAAAATATAGCCATTTGTAGCACAACACAGCACAGCCACCTAGTGGTTTGGTGGCGTACTGAAACCCACGCGTTGAAGGGACATGGAAGTATGTCAGTCTAGCTCCCATGTGCGAAATTTGACATTGAAGCACGGCCTTAATAAGGCACAAACCAAAAAGACATGGGCTCAGTTACAAACATGGCTCCTACAAGTGTGTAAGAACACATTTGTGTGGAATGACATTTCATGAATGAGGCTATTTTTCTTACATAAATCGATTTTATGTTGTCAATAAATTCCCTGCTGTGGGCTCCCTCCTTCCAGACAGTGTTTTCCTCAGTGGCTCCAGAGACCAGGCCAGATCAGAGGATTCCACAGACTCACCCAGTCACATGATGGAATCGCTGCTTTATTGTTTGCAAATGATCTCTGCAAGTAATTATGATTCACAGACAGAACGGATTCATGTGCAGACCTTATTAAAAGGTCAGGCTCACTGGGCACTATGTGTTTGTGTGTTTGCACGCGGGCATGCGCGTGTTTGCATGTGTGCATACATGTGTGTGTGTGTGTGTGTGGGTCCTCTATTGGCCCTTTTCCTCTTGCCGTGGGGAACCGCACTGTCAAACCGCACTGTCAAACCATGCTGTCAAACTGAGCTCATGGGTTCCAAAATAGTTTCCATGGTGAACAAGGATGTTCTACAGGAGGTTCTTAGAACTACATCTTGGAGCAGCCCAGGAGTTTACTGGACGCTGGGGTTCCAGGAACAGGAGCTAGCAGTGCTCTCCCCATTGTGTCTGGTCAACAAATGTGTGAAAGTTCATCATGTAATTTTATTTTTTAAATCCCAACGCAAACGAAATATCTCATACCACGGACTCTACTGTCTGGACAAATGATGAGGTGCAGGCCCTCAATGATGAGGTGCAGGCCCTTAATGATGAGGTGCAGGCCTTTAATGATGAGGTGCAGGCCCTTAATGATGAGGTGCAGGCCTTTAATGATGAGGTGCAGGCCCTTAATGATGAGGTGCAGGCCTTTAATGATGAGGTGCAGGCCCTTAATGATGAGGTGCAGGCCCTCAATGATGAGGTGCAGGCCCTTAATGATGAGGTGCAGGCCTTTAATGATGAGGTGCAGGCCCTTAATGATGAGGTGCAGGCCCTTAATGATGAGGTGCAGGCCCTTAATGATAAGGTGCAGGCCTTTAATGATGAGGTGCAGGCCCTTAATGATGAGGTGCAGGCCTTTAAGGATGAGGTGCAGGCCCTTAATGATGAGGTGCATGCCTTTAATGATGAGGTGCAGGCCCTTAATGATGAGGTGCAGGCCTTTAATGATGAGGTGCAGGCCCTTAATGATGAGGTGCAGGCCTTTAAGGATGAGGTGCAGGCCCTTAATGATAAGGTGCAGGCCTTTAATGATGAGGTGCAGGCCTTTAATGATGAGGTGCAGGCCCTTAATGATAAGGTGCAGGCCCTTAATGATAAGGTGCAGGCCCTTAATGATGAGGTGCAGGCCTTTAAGGATGAGGTGCAGGCCTTTAATGATGAGGTGCAGGCCCTTAATGATGAGGTGCAGGCCTTTAATGATGAGGTGCAGGCCCTTAATGATGAGGTGCAGGCCTTTAAGGATGAGGTGCAGGCCCTTAATGATGAGGTGCAGGCCTTTAAGGATGAGGTGCAGGCCCTTGATGATGAGGTGCAGGCCCTTAATGATGAGGTGCAGGCCCTTAATGATGAGGTGCAGGCCTTTAAGGATGAGGTGCAGGCCCTTAATGACGAGGTGCAGGCCTTTAAGGATGAGGTGCAGGCCCTTAATGATGAGGTGCAGGCCTTTAATGATGAGGTGCAGGCCCTTAATGATGAGGTGCAGGCCCTTAATGATGAGGTGCAGGCCCTTAATGATGAGGTGCAGGCCCTTAATGATGAGGTGCAGGCCCTTAATGATGAGGTGCAGGCCTTTAATGATGAGGTGCAGGCCTTTAATGATGAGGTGCAGGCCTTTAAGGATGAGGTGCAGGCCGGGGGCGGCTACGTGGCACAGTGGGCAAGGCGCTCGCAATGAATGCTGGAGACTAGGCTCGAACGGGATGCCTCCTGTTCGAGCCCCGCTCTCCACATTGCTTTCAGTTTAGCTGGTCGTCCACAGTAATACACATTGGCCGTATTACGGGGAGGGAAACTGAAGGGTGGGGATTGGGCGTTGTGGACAGCGACTCCTACAGGTCGGTTGGTGCGCCTGCGCAGTAGAATCAAAAAGCGACGGGGGCGGGGCCCCTCCAAAGCCCAGACCCCCGACGCTGAAAGATCGAGCTGCGCAGGCGAAAAGATGCAACGGCTGTTACCTCGAGTATCGGAGGGGACTCGTGCTATGTATGACTTAGTCCACATTCAGCCGGCTTGTGGGAGGCAAGAAACAACGTTCAAAGACAGGAGAGGGTTGAATTGGACGATATGAAAATTGGGATGGGAGAAAAAGTGGATCAAAAAAAATTATGAGGTGTAGGCCTTTAATGATGAGGTGCAGGCCCTTAATGATGAGGTGCAGGCCCTTAATGATGAGGTGCAGGCCTTTAATGATGAGGTGCAGGCCTTTAATGATGAGGTGCAGGCCTTTAATGATGAGGTGCAGGCCCTTAATGATGAGGTGCAGGCCTTTAATGATGAGGTGCAGGCCTTTAATGATGAGGTGCAGGCCTTTAATGATGAGGTGCAGGCCCTTAATGATGAGGTGCAGGCCCTTAATGATGAGGTGCAGGCCCTTAATGATGAGGTGCAGGCCCTTAATGATGAGGTGCAGGCCTTTAAGGATGAGGTGCAGGCCTTTAATGATGAGGTGCAGGCCCTTAATGATGAGGTGCAGGCCTTTAAGGATGAGGTGCAGGCCCTTAATGATGAGGTGCAGGCCTTTAAGGATGAGGTGCAGGCCTTTAATGTGTAGTGGCGCCGAGGAGAGTGGCAGCCTTTTCATAGCAGCTCCCACCCCCTTTACTTCTTATCCCGTTTACTACTTTCTTACTTATTCTTTTTGTGATTATACTTACTTAATAGGTGTATAAGTGACTGTGCGTTGCTTTAGACCAAGTTAAGGCATTTGTAACAACTTCTGTGAAGTTAGCTGAGTTAGGCAAGTTCGGTCGAGCACAGCTCTGAACAATGGACACCGGCGGCGGGCTGGTTTACCCGCGGCAGGACAACAACAACAACAACAGCAACAACGGCGGGCTGGTTTACCCGAGGGAGGCTCTCCTCTGCTTTCGAAACAGAGTTGCAGAACCACCGAGGAATCTACCAGCCGAAATAAGGATTCGCAGACGGGGAAATCGAGCTGGCACGAGCGTGAAGGACAGGATAAAGGACAGCAGGAGATTCAAGCCTTACCTGCCCGCTGTCGTCATGGGGAACGTGCGATCGCTGGCCAACAAGACCGACGAGCTCTCAGCCCTGATGATCAACCAGCGTGAGTACAAGGAGGCAAGCCTACTGTGCTTCACCGAATCCTGGCTGAACGAGAACATCCCGGACAGTGCAATAGAACAGGAGGGCTTCACGGTGGTGCGCGCCGACCGGAGTAAACAGAGCGGCAAGCGGAGAGGCGGAGGGCTTGTTGTCTTTGTTAACTCCAAATGGTGCCACCCGGGGCACATCACCATTAAGGAACGTATCTGTTCCCCCGACATTGAACTATTGGCACTGAGTCTGCGGCCATACTATTTACCGCGAGAAATAACACACGTCCTGGCTCTCACTGTTTACATCCCACCCAGCGCGGCGGCGGCGCAGGCGAGTGACGTCATACACTCCACCGTCGCGGCGCTTCAGACAAAACACCCGGATGCATTTATTTTTATCAATGGGGACTTCAACCATGTCAGACTGAACAAGACCCACTTCACCCAGTATGTCACCTGCAAAACCAGGGGAGACAAAACTCTGGACCTCCTGTATGCTAACGTGAAGGAGGCTTTCAGTGCGACTTCCCTGCCCCCCCTCGGCCAGTCAGACCACAACCTTGTGAGGCTTGTATCCACATACACGCCTCTCATTAAGAGACAGCCTCCGACCACCATGTCTGTCCCACAGTGGTCTGACGACGTCGAGGAGGAGCTACAGGAGTGTTTCAGGTCGACAGACTGGGATATGTTTGAGAGGGCCCACGGTGATGACATTGATGGACTATCCCACTGCATCACAGACTACATCAGGTTCTGTGAGGAGAGCATCGTTGATCGTACCCACAAAGAGGGTACGCTGCTTCTCAAACAATAAACCCTGGATTAGCAAGGACATTAAACACCTGCTAAACAGGAAAAAGAGGGCCTTCATGGCAGGGGACACTGAGCAGGCCAGGGCTGTCCAAAGGGAGCTCAAAAAAGAGCTAAGGGCAGCCAAGGTCAGCTACAAGGACAGGCTGGAGGGCAGACTACAGGCCAACAACACCAGGGAGGTGTGGGCGGGAGTCAGGAAGATCACTGGTTTCAAACAGCAGGGCACAGCTGTGGAGGGCCCTCCAGAGCGTGCAAACGAGTTCAACTCGTTTTTCAACCTCTTTGACCAGAGTGGCCTCCCCACACCCCTCCCCCCACCCATCGACACCAGCACCAGATCACACCTACAAAGCAGCCCCCCCACCCCCCACCCACCCACACCCATCAGCAACGGCACCCCACCCCCAACACCAGCAGACTGCCCACCACCCCCAACCCTGACGATCACAACCAGTCAGGTCAGTAGGCAGCTCTCCAGAATTAACGTAAACAAGGCCAGAGGACCGGACAACACCAATCCCAGGGTGCTCAAGGTATGTGCAGAGCAGCTGGCAGCACCGCTCCAGCATCTTTTCAACCTCTCCCTGAGGCTGGAGAGGGTGCCCCAGCTCTGGAAGACCTCCTGCATTGTCCCGGTGCCCAAGAAGGGACGTCCCAGCACCCCCAACGACTACAGGCCAGTCGCTCTGACGTCACACGTCATGAAGACGTTTGAGAGACTGGTCCTGCAACACCTCAAGCCCCTGGTGCGTGACTCCCTCGACCCCCTGCAGTTTGCATACCAGGCAAACATCGGGGTGGAGGATGCCATCATCTACATGCTCCACAGAGCGTACACACACCTGGAGAAGCCGCGCAGCTCAGTGAGGATTATGTTCTTTGATTTCTCCAGCGCCTTCAACACCATCCAGCCGTCACTGCTAGCGGAGAAGCTCTCTGCGATGCAGCTGGAGCACGGCTTGGTGGCCTGGATCAAGGACTACCTCACTGAGAGGCCACAGTACGTCAGACTAAAGGACAGTCAGTCTGACGTACTGGTGAGCAACACCGGCGCCCCCCAGGGAACTGTGCTGTCACCCTTCCTCTTCACCCTCTACACCTCAGACTTCTGCCGCAACTCCAGCGGGTGCCACCTGCAGAAGTTCTCAGACGACTCCTCCATCGTAAGCTACATCACCGACGATGATGAGGAGGAGTACAGAGCCCTGGTGGAGAGCTTCGTGGGGTGGAGCGACAGCAACCACCTCCAACTCAACACCAGTAAGACCAAGGAGCTGGTGGTGGACTTCCGGAGGGGCAAGAAGAGGCCCCCCCCGATTCCCATCTCCATCCGAGGGGTGGATGTGGAGATGGTGGACTCATACAAGTTCCTTGGGGTACACCTGAACAATAAACTGGACTGGTCGGACAACACAGAGGCCCTCTACAGGAAGGGACAGAGCAGGCTGTTCTTCCTGAGGAGACTCAGGTCCTTCAATGTGTGCAACAAACTGCTGCAGTCTTTTTACCAGTCTGTTGTGGCCAGCATCCTCTTCTATGCTGTGGCATGCTGGGGAGGCTACATCAACTCAAGGGACACCAACAAGCTCAACAAGCTGGTGAGGAAGGCTAGCTCCGTGGTGGGAGTCGAGCTACCTAGACTTGAGGTGATGGTAGAGAGGGGGATGATAAGGAAGCTGGATGCCATCATGGAGAACCCCTACCACCCCCTCTACGACGAGCTAGTCAAGATGAGAAGCTCGTTCAGCCACAGACTCATCCCCCCCCGACACTCAACTAACCGCCTCGGACAGTCCTTCATACCAGCGGCCATCAGGCTCCACAACAGTGGGCAGCGACTAGCAGCCTCCAGGCCCCACAACAGGGGGCAGCGACAGCGACTGCTACCAGACATTGACCTGGGACTTATAGGAACCCAAGGGGGACAAAGTAGACTACCCTGGTACTTTGATTAATGTATACTCAGTAGATAGTAAATTATAACACTACCTCATGCATACTGCACCTTATGTGACACTGTGAATAATGTGAATATTCCTCAGCTAGTCAGATAGTAAATTATATTGACCATATTGATCAAATTGTTTACACTGCCTGTGTTGTCTTTTACTACCTGTATACTGTGTTGTTTTACTACCTGTACCCCTCCCCCCCTCCCCCCCATGCTGCTATGATGCCTGAATTTCCCCAAGGGGATCAATAAAGGAATATCTTATCTTAATGATGAGGTGCAGGCCCTTAATGATGAGGTGCAGGCCCTTAATGATGAGGTGCAGGCCCTTAATGATGAGGTGCAGGCCCTTAATGATGAGGTGCAGGCCCTTAATGATGAGGTGCAGGCCCTTAATGATGAGGTGCAGGCCTTTAAGGATGAGGTGCAGGCCTTTAATGATGAGGTGCAGGCCCTTAATGATGAGGTGCAGGCCCTTAATGATGAGGTGCAGGCCCTTAATGATGAGGTGCAGGCCCTTAATGATGAGGTGCAGGCCTTTAATGATGAGGTGCAGGCCTTTAATGATGAGGTGCAGGCCCTTAATGATGAGGTGCAGGCCTTTAATGATGAGGTGCAGGCCTTTAATGATGAGGTGCAGGCCCTTAATGATGAGGTGCAGGAGGTGCAGGCCCTTAATGATGAGGTGCAGGCCTTTAATGATGAGGTGCAGGCCTTTAATGATGAGGTGCAGGCCTTTAATGATGAGGTGCAGGCCCTTAATGATGAGGTGCAGGCCCTTAATGATGAGGTGCAGGCCTTTAATGATGAGGTGCAGGCCTTTAATGATGAGGTGCAGGCCTTTAATGATGAGGTGCAGGCCTTTAATGATGAGGTGCAGGCCTTTAATGATGAGGTGCAGGCCCTTAATGATGAGGTGCAGGCCCTTAATGATGAGGTGCAGGCCCTTAATGATGAGGTGCAGGCCCTTAATGATGAGGTGCAGGCCCTTAATGATGAGGTGCAGGCCTTTAAGGATGAGGTGCAGGCCTTTAATGATGAGGTGCAGGCCCTTAATGATGAGGTGCAGGCCCTTAATGATGAGGTGCAGGCCCTTAATGATGAGGTGCAGGCCTTTAATGATGAGGTGCAGGCCTTTAATGATGAGGTGCAGGCCCTTAATGATGAGGTGCAGGCCTTTAATGATGAGGTGCAGGCCTTTAATGATGAGGTGCAGGCCCTTAATGATGAGGTGCAGGCCTTTAATGATGAGGTGCAGGCCCTTAATGATGAGGTGCAGGAGGTGCAGGCCCTTAATGATGAGGTGCAGGCCTTTAATGATGAGGTGCAGGCCCTTAATGATGAGGTGCAGGAGGTGCAGGCCCTTAATGATGAGGTGCAGGCCCTTAATGATGAGGTGCAGGCCCTTAATGATGAGGTGCAGGCCCTTAATGATGAGGTGCAGGCCTTTAATGATGAGGTGCAGGCCTTTAATGATGAGGTGCAGGCCCTTAATGATGAGGTGCAGGCCTTTAATGATGAGGTGCAGGCCTTTAATGATGAGGTGCAGGCCCTTAATGATGAGGTGCAGGAGGTGCAGGCCCTTAATGATGAGGTGCAGGCCCTTAATGATGAGGTGCAGGAGGTGCAGGCCCTTAATGATGAGGTGCAGGCCCTTAATGATGAGGTGCAGGCCCTTAATGATGAGGTGCAGGCCCTTAATGATGAGGTGCAGGCCTTTAATGATGAGGTGCAGGCCTCCTGTTCGAGCCCCGCTCTCCACATTGCTTTCAGTTTAGCTGGTCGTCCACAGTAATACACATTGGCCGTATTACGGGGAGGGAAACTGAAGGGTGGGGATTGGGCGTTGTGGACAGCGACTCCTACAGGTCGGTTGGTGCGCCTGCGCAGTAGAATCAATGATGAGGTGCAGGCCCTTAATGATGAGGTGCAGGCCCTTAATGATGAGGTGCAGGCCCCTAATGATGAGGTGCAGGCCCTTAATGATGAGGTGCAGGCCCTTAATGATGAGGTGCAGGCCCTTAATGATGAGGTGCAGGCCCCTAATGATGAGGTGCAGGCCCTTAATGATGAGGTGCAGGCCCTTAATGATGAGGTGCAGGCCCTTAATGATGAGGTGCAGGCCTTTAATGATGAGGTGCAGGCCCTTAATGATGAGGTGCAGGTGCAGGCCCTTAATGATGAGGTGCAGGCCTTTAATGATGAGGTGCAGGCCCTTAATGATGAGGTGCAGGCCCTTAATGATGAGGTGCAGGCCTTTAATGATGAGGTGCAGGCCTTTAATGATGAGGTGCAGGCCCTTAATGATGAGGTGCAGGCCTTTAAGGATGAGGTGCAGGCCCTTAATGATGAGGTGCAGGCCTTTAATGATGAGGTGCAGGCCCTTAATGATGAGGTGCAGGCCCTTAATGATGAGGTGCAGGCCCTTAATGATGAGGTGCAGGCCTTTAATGATGAGGTGCAGGCCTTTAATGATGAGGTGCAGGCCCTTAATTATGAGGTGCAGGCCCTTAATGATGAGGTGCAGGCCCTTAATGATGAGGTGCAGGCCTTTAATGATGAGGTGCAGGCCCTTAATGATGAGGTGCAGGCCCTTAATGATGAGGTGCAGGCCCTTAATGATGAGGTGCAGGCCTTTAATGATGAGGTGCAGGCCTTTAATGATGAGGTGCAGGCCCTTAATGATGAGGTGCAGGCCCTTAATGGTGAGGTGCAGGCCCTTAATGATGAGGTGCAGGCCTTTAATGATGAGGTGCAGGCCTTTAATGATGAGGTGCAGGCCCTTAATGATGAGGTGCAGGCCCTTAATGATGAGGTGCAGGCCTTTAAGGATGAGGTGCAGGCCTTTAATGATGAGGTGCAGGCCCTTAATGATGAGGTGCAGGCCTTTAATGATGAGGTGCAGGCCCTTAATGATGAGGTGCAGGCCCTTAATGATGAGGTGCAGGCCTTTAAGGATGAGGTGCAGGCCTTTAATGATGAGGTGCAGGCCCTTAATGATGAGGTGCAGGCCCTTAATGATGAGGTGCAGGCCCTTAATGATGAGGTGCAGGCCTTTAATGATGAGGTGCAGGCCCTTAATGATGAGGTGCAGGCCCTTAATGATGAGGTGCAGGCCCTTAATGATGAGGTGCAGGCCTTTAATGATGAGGTGCAGGCCTTTAATGATGAGGTGCAGGTGCAGGCCCTTAATGATGAGGTGCAGGCCCTTAATGATGAGGTGCAGGCCCTTAATGATGAGGTGCAGGCCTTTAATGATGAGGTGCAGGCCCTTAATGATGAGGTGCAGACCGTGCAGGCCCTTGTCAGTATTTGGGTGTGGAGTAAAAAAAAAAACAAGAGCCTCTTCCATGTTTACTTACTGCGTCATGTGCAGCAAGGAATTAGGGGAATTAGCTGTGAGGGATTAGCAGTCGATACGGATGATGATGATGATGATGATGATGATGATGATGATGATTGTAACTGAGGGGTACAATTCCCTGACTGTATTAAATAAGTATGGTATCATTAAACCACTACTGTCTTATGTACATTACTACTGGCCATACAGTACACAGGTATATGCGATGAACACTTCCACAATGACACGGTTCCACACAAATCTTGGTTAGAATAATATTTATTAGCAGCAATAATAGTAGATTACATTACTTTACTTAGAGTCGCGCTTGTAAGGCGAAGAATGTGCGTGAGTAAGTCAAGAGCGTAAGTCCATTATAATATTACGCAGGAGATAATGAATACCACCTGTATCTTAGGAATTATATCTATGGTACACTAGTAGGGCAGCGGGAGATACTAGTAGGGTCCCTCCGGTTGTAGGCCAGCAAGGGGAGAGGATTTGTCGGTAGCAAAGTCTGGGTCAACGAAGAATAGGGAGACTCCAGGTACAGGAGACAGTGCAATAATCTCTTGATCCGCAGACGAATAACAGCTATTCTCCGGCATGCAGCTCCGCATGGAAGAAAGCTAGCCAGCCTCAGGCGTCTTAGAGGCGGGCTCGACGTTGCTCCTCACAGGGTAAATCCCACACAATTGTGGGTGTAGACGATTCTCCGCTCCATCAGCTACAGGACCAAAGCAAATATAATCCAGCCGAAAAGGGCTATGTAGTCGTCGGGTAGGTTATCCAGTGTACATGTCCACACGGTCCTCGTCTAGGGCTCCTCGGATGAAGGCGCCAGGTTAAGCTGCCCAGCCTGGATAAGCACACTAGCTGGTACGAGGAAACGTTGGTAATGCTGGTCACTGTAGAACGGTAGCCGCACGATACACTATACATAAATAGACTATTACTGAATTAATAGAATAGGTTGAACTCGACGGTACAGCGTTAAACTCTGATACTTCAGCTATCAATTCGCACGCGGTCTCAATGCTCTATTTGGGGCCAAACGGGCCCTACTTCACCGCACGTTGTATCGTGGGTGAGGCTTCACTTGGGTAACTCGAACTACTTCTGTATTCACCTGCGCCATATTTATACGTTAGGTGAACAAACTAGTACCAGCCTTATTCCTGTCTCGTATTCTTGTCCAGGCATGTCTTTGGCGGTGACTTTGAACTAGACCTTGGGGGTATGGCAGTGGCGCCTAAGGGACCGCTGTCCAATAGGAGAACGAAATATTATGGTCTGTACTAGGTAAAGGGATATTCCGTGTATATGTACAAAGAATACACAAGGGATATCAGACGATATACAAATATTATGCAATATATATCAATTAGTAAATATATATATTCGGTTTAATCTGATCCTTCGTAACAATGATGATGATGGTGAAGGTGTAAAGATAGATGGTGTTTGACAGCTACAGTACATGAAGGGATGGAAGGAGAAACAGAGACACTTGAGAACTGTTAGGACTGTCTGATTCTTGATAATAAACAACACTACACACAGACTCTGGTACTACGGTTTGGACCATGTATACCACCATCACTATTACTACTGTCTGATTGAATCCTGCCACTCGCTACAGTTCACTACTACTACTGTTATAACTAATAGCATTACTACTTGCACTTTCTTCTATGTTCTAATATTATTACTATCTATCCTACCTGTATCCCCCCCCCCCCACTCCATGCTGCTATGACACTTGCATTTTCCCAAGGAAATTAATAAAGGAACACTTGACTTGACTTGACCTGACTTGAATAAGTTTCATCAAGGACTGTTCAATGTCAGTGACTCACTCACTCACTCACTCACTCACTCACGGTTAGTCACTCTGCCCCTAGTGGGGGCTCACAGGAAGGTCATGTGAATGTCAAGTGTCTACGGCATTTTGTGTCCTTAGATGCAAAGCACCTCATTGACCGTCAATGTCACTCACTCACTCAGTAACTTACTCACTCACAGTTAGCCACTCTGTAAATAAAGGCCCACTCTCCCTCGCGCTTTGGATCTTTGACACCATGTGTCTTTGTCTCTTATCAAGATCCCCTGTGAGAGAGAGAGAGAGAGAGAGAGAGAGAGAGAGAGAGAGAGAGAGAGAGAGAGAGAGAGAGAGAGAGAGAGAGAGAGAGAGAGAGAGAGAGAGAAACCTCTTCAGCTTCGCTACTGGTCTGGTTCCATCACGCTGACAGTATGTGGGAGCATGTGGCAGCTTAACACACGTTTTTCACGAGTGTTGGGGCCTTACGAGGTTTGCTTACATTTGTAATATTTCTAAAC
>NC_140176.1:65477021-65540752 GCF_963971535.1 Notolepis coatsorum
GGTTGGAAAGTGAACAAGCGCTTTTTTACTCAAATACTTTTCTTATTATGGAACTTTGTACTTTTAATTTTCACTCTACTGCACGGTTTGTTCGACTTTGTTGATTTGTTCGTAGGCTCATTGAAACATAAATTACTGTCATGTCAGGACCCAAAAGAAGAAGGCACCTGACCCTTTTTGGGTCCCGATCCATAGTTTTAGAAACCAGGCCCTTAAAGGAACCATGCCAACATTATTGGAAATTGGCTTCTGGAAATAGATGAGAGGCAGCTAGCCTAGCTTAAAACTCCAGGAGAGGTGTTAGTTGGCCGACGCCTAAGCTAACCACTTTTCATCTGCATAGAGATCATCTAGAATGTGCATATTAACATGCCCTATGTCAATTCTGAACAACTCCCCAACTACAATATAGACAGTTATGGAATTCTGGAATAATTCAAATATTTTCTCAGATGGGGCCTATTACATGTCTATTTGGGGGTCCTTGACCTATTACATGTTTTTTGGGGGGGCCCTGACCTATTACATGTTTTTGGGGGGTCCCTGACCTATTATTAGGGCTGTAACGATGCGACCTCACAACGATTCGATTCGATTGTGATTATTCAGGCAACGATTCAATGCATCATGAAATCTCTTCATTTGACCCCGATTCGATTTGATTCAATTCATTTTCGATTAATTTTCTATCAGTTAATTCCCCCAAAAATGTTGAATACACAAATGTGGCTGGGGGAACTGATTCACTCAGCATGAATGGACTCTATAGGTCAATAAAAACAATACACCAAAAAAAAACATTATAAAAAATAAATATATTCCCCCCTCCCCCCAGATTAATTTCAATTATAATCGATTCTAACATATTCAAATCGATGCATCGATTCTAACTAGGGATGCTCGATATTGGCTTTTTTACCGATACCGATATACCAATATTGTCCAACTCTTAATTTCCGATACCGATATCAACCGATATCAACCGATATCGAATACCGATATATGCAGGGTTTCCCCCCCCCCCCCCCCAAAAACTGAATAATTTCAGGTAATTAACATTGCATATCTCTTGTTGTGGAATTAACATTATGCATACTTTTGACAATAAATAAAATCAGAATTTGTTCTTACTTGCTTGCCTGGGTAAAAAACGGTTATAGAAATGTAAAAAAAGAAAAAAAGAAATAATTAAAACCGATACCGACTTCCGGTCTGACCGCGGAAGAACATGGCTGCTTAACTCGCGAGCTCCCCGACAGCAAAATGATGTAGCCCCGAGAAACATTTAGTAAAAACACCAGGGTATATATTTAATAGGGATGACAGAAGGGGCTATCACGAGACGTAGGGCGACCACGATTACAACTGGAAAGGACGACGGAATGGCAGAGAATGACGAAGTAACGGGAGGAAAAGATGGCGACGATGACTGTGAACAAGAAGCCACGCTGCTGAACATATACAACGAGCTCAAAGACTTCAGAAAAGACAATGAGCGTCAATTTCGGGAGATAAGAAATGACATGAACAAAATGAACGACAGGCTCAATGAAACTGAGGGGAGAATCGGAGAAAATGAAAATGTGCTTGGTGCGGCGACGGTTTTAATAAAAAAGCTAATGCAGAGGCAGGCCGACGTGGAGGCTAAACTGCTCGACCAAGAGGGCAGAACGAGGAGAGAGAACCTGCGGGTGTATGGTATCCCGGAGGAAAAAGAGGGGAAAGACATGCATGGATTTCTAGACGGCTTGTTTAAAGATGCCCTCGGTCTGCCTCATGACATGGACCTTCGTATCGAAAGAGCACACCGGGCACTGGCCCCGAGGCCTAACAACCCACAGCTGAAGCCACGGTCAATCGTGGTTAAGTTTGGGAGTTACAAAATGAAGGAAGAGATAATACGCCGAACATGGCAGAAGAAGAACGTCTCATGTGGCAACGATCGCTTCTATGTCGACCATGACTTCCCCACTGAAATACTGAAGAAGCGAGGAGAATATGCCGAGGCCAAGAGAATAATGAAGGAGAAGAATCTCAAGTTCCAGACACCATATCCAGCGAAGATGAGGGTATTCTACGAAGATGGCACCCGCCTGTACCAGAGCGCGGCGGAGGCGACGGCGGATATGGCAAAGCGTGGATTCAAGATCACCGTGGTGAACCCGACTACCGACCCGGACCGAGAGGAGATAATGCGGCTGTCTACCTGGCAGACAATGGGAGGAAAACGGGGACCGGGGGACGACATGCAGACGACGGGGACTGAGCGCCCCACACAGCAGGGCAATGGTCATCACGGATACCGGGAGAAACTGCAGGGATTCAGACGGGGACAGTCGGAGGCGGACAATTGAGATAAAGTTCATGAAGCGCATGAATACAGATAAGTCACGGGGGCATCGTCATAGAGTAAATAACATCAAAAAATGTCAATATGTATATAGAGATAAGGACAAAAAGGGGGGAAAAGAGAAAGAAAAATAATTTAAAAAAAAAAGAAAAGAAAAAGACGTGAAATGAAAATAGAGGGCAATGGTTAGAAGAATATAATAAAAGTATGGGAGGGGAAATATCCCAGATGGATACAGGAAAAATATAACGAAATGAACCACAGGCCATCATGGCTATGTCATAGAAGTTACAATGTACCAAGATATATCTGAAAGATATACAAATGTTAATGCTTGGAAACGTTACCGTTTTGTCAAGTTCAGTTGAATTGATCGCACTGTATATAGATTACAGTGTGAGCCATACGTTACGTCAGGGTTTACAAGATAATAGGGGCACAGTTTTGGGCAATCTGCCTCGTGCCGTATGCACTCCTCTGTTAGTCGAGGGGGACCAAGGTGCATGGGTGAGTATCGATTTCACCCTCGGTACGACTGTTCTATCTGGGGTCATATCGAACGTAGC
Source organism: Notolepis coatsorum (assembly GCF_963971535.1). Lineage (NCBI taxonomy): Eukaryota > Metazoa > Chordata > Actinopteri > Aulopiformes > Paralepididae > Notolepis > Notolepis coatsorum. Next base: position 65,479,938 of record NC_140176.1, read on the forward strand.
TTGGGTAAATGTGGGGGGGGGGAGTGTATTTATGTTTTTATATGTTCTTTTTTATTTCATTGTATGCTATACTATTGTATATATATCTTCACAGTCTCGGGCACTAGACTACGTCATGGATTGCACAGGGGAGATGCATTACGAGAAATATGGGGCTGATTAAAATAATATCGTGGAATATAGACGGATGTCATCATCCCATTAAGAGAAAGAAGATATTGACGTTCTTGAAACAAAAAAAGGCAGATATTGCACTAATTCAGGAATCACACCTGGATGAGGAGGAGTCGGCCAAGCTTAAAAGGGATTGGGTGGAGGGCGGTTAGGTGGCCGAGCGGAGATTGCGTTCGTCACCAGCCCCGGAGCTGTGAGCTCGATTCGCCTGTTCGAATCCAGCTCACAGCTCCGGGGTTGTCACCAGCTTGGCTGGCCGTCTGCACTGATACAATTGGCTGTATCAGAGGGTGGGAGAAGCTGGCGGGGTGGGTCCGGGTCGTTGTAAACAGCGACTCCTACCGTTCGGTCGGGGCGCCTGCTAAGCGCGGATTGGACGTGAGGGGGATAGTGTGGTCCTCCCACACGCTACGCCCTCTCAATGAGAATCCGCGCTGCCAGGTGAAAAGAAGCGGTGATTGGCTGGACGTGTGTCGGAGGAAGCACGTGGTAGCCTCCACTCTCCCAGATGATCTGACTGTGGGGGGTAAGTGCGCAGCGATCAGGAAGGGACTGGGAATTGGCATACGACTAACATTGGGATGGGAGAAAATCGGAGGAAAAATGGAGGGGGAAAAAGACCAATACAAAAAAAAAAAAAAGGGATTGGGTGGGACAAATATACTATAGCACGTTCTCTTCTAGGAAGAGGGGGGTGGCAATATTGGTGAGAAAAAACCTAGACCTAAAGGTACACAATAGTTTCTCACATGATGAGGGAAGATGGGTTATACTGGATGCTGATTTAGAGGGACAGAGGACTACTTTAGCTAATATATATGCGCCCAACGGGTCGTCCTCAGACTTTTTCCATGAGGTATGTGAGGTGATCAGGAAAATAGGGAATAGCAACGTAATCATAGGGGGGGACTTCAACTTGGTTGGAAACACCTTGATAGACAGATCGTACCAACCCAAGACCGCTGACACAGGGAGACTGGCGGTTGGTGTTCTGATAGAGGAGTTGGGTCTAGTGGATGTTTGGAGGGTTATGAACCCACAAGAAAGAGACTACACGTTTTACTCTCACCCACATTCCTCATACTCTAGAATAGATTATTTCCTGATCTCTAGCGCACTGGTAGAACAGGTTGCAAGTACTGGGATAGGGAACATTGTAATATCTGACCATGCTCCGGTTGATTTAGTGATCACATCCATGGAAGAAGGGCAACGATCTCGGAGATGGCGATTCAATAACCTGATGTTAAATGATGAAGGATCGTGTACGTACATTAGAACTATATTTAAGGAATTTTGGGAACTTAATGAAGGGTCAATAGATGATAGTGGCATAATGTGGGACACATGTAAAGCTTACATGAGAGGACGACTCATACAATACGGTGCGATACTAAAAAGGGCGGAGAAACAAAAAATGACAGCATTAGATGAGGAAATTAAAATACTTTCGAAACAGCACAGCCAAAGACCAGACCCAGAAACGTGGAGGAACCTAAGCAAATCCAAATACGAATTGAACAACATATATCAAAAGAAGGCTGAATATGCGTTATTTAGGACCAACCAAAGATATTATGAACAAGGGGAGAGAGCGGGTAAAATATTAGCGAATCGGGTTAAACAAATGCATAATCAGAATATTATATCCTCGATTCGTAATAAAGATGACAAGATTATTACGGACAAAAAGGAAATTAATAATGTCTTCAGGTGCTTCTACCAGGACTTATATACCCCACAGAAGGCGGTGGATCAGCTAAAAATGGACGCGTTCTTCGACAAAATCAAATTACCGTCATTATCGAAACAACAGGTAAAATCAATGGAGGGGGGGGTCTCGATAGAAGAAATACACGCGGCAATCAACAGCCTTAAATTGGGTAAAGCACCAGGAGACGACGGGTTTACTCCCGATTTCTACAAACAATTCAGTGATATAATCGCTCCGAGATTAGTAAAAGTATATGAGGACTCACTGATAAAGGGGGGATTGCCCACTAGCTTGAGATCTGCCACTATTACATTAATACAGAAAAAGGGCAAAGACCCTCAATGCTGTGGAAGCTATAGACCTATATCCCTGAGCAATTTGGAAGAAAAAGTATTGGCAAAGATACTTGCGAATAGAATAGAAGATGTACTACCAACTTTGGTGCACTCAGATCAAGTGGGCTTTGTGAAGGGGAGAAACTCAGCTGATAATATCCGCAGACTCCTACACATAATGTGGAAGGTAAGGAATGATATAGAACCTACAGTGGCCTTCTCATTGGATGCCGAAAAGGCCTTTGATAAGGTGGAATTTGCATTCTTATTTCACACGCTAGAGCGCTTCGGGTTCGGTCCATCGTTTACTGGGTGGGTAAAACTGTTATACACAAATCCGATGGCATCAGTATTGACCAACGGGATCGTATCCTCGCCCTTTAACCTAGGGCGGGGGACGAGGCAAGGTTCTCCGCTTTCTCCCCAAATGTTTGCGCTTTTCCTCGAACCACTTGCTATCGCACTGAGGACTAATCAGGACATCAAAGGGATAATAGCGGGGCAGGTAGAACATAAATTATTTTTATATGCGGACGATATCTTATTGGTATCCAGCAATCCCCGAACAGCAGTTGGGATCATTGGAAATGTTATCGAGTCCTTCTCCGAAATATCTGGGTACACAATCAACTGGAGCAAGTCAGAAGCAATGCCTCTCTCTAAATGTTGTCCCCCTGATATCAGAAGGGGGTGGCAATACAGATGGATGCCGTCAGGGTTGATATACCTAGGAATAAAGCTGATCCCAGGTCTGAAAGAGTTGATGCAAGCCAATATTGCCCCTATAATCGAACACATTAGTGCTCTGACCCAGAATTGGGCCAAAATGAATATGTCCCTCCTGGGAAAGATAAACCTAGTGAAAATGATACTAGCTCCCAAATTAAATTATATCCTATATATGTTGCCGCTGACTCTCCCGACCCAGTTACTCAAACAGTATGACAAAGTCATTAATGTATATCTGTGGGGGGGCAAAAGGCCGCTATTTGGACGGGCCAAAATGTATGCAGCAAAGGAAAATGGCGGTTTATCCCTGCCTAAACTAGACTGGTATCACTATGCATTCTCGCTCTCCCAGCTCTCCAAACTGAATCACTCGCCTGAGGAGGCACCTGCTTGGGTCAGGATGGAGGAGGAAATGATATATCCCTCATCTCTGGAATCCTTCCTGACACAATCAGACAGACCTATACCTCTTAAAAACCCTTTGATGGCATTTATCAGGGAAACTTGGAATCAATCGCACAAAATGACTGGTGATAGCCCATACTTAACTACGAGAGCCTCTATATGGTATAATAAGAAACTAAAGATTGGGAAGAAATCAGTCATATGGGACGATTGGGTTAAAAGGGGGATACATGTACTAGGTGATATAGCTGGGGAGGATGGGGTTTTGCCTTTTGAGGATATTAAGGAGGATTTTGATATAGATAATAAAAACTTTTATAAATTCCTACAGATTAGACATTGTATATCGTCATCAATAGGAGGACCAAAGTGCGGCCCAATTACTGCAATTCAAGAAATATTCTATAAAGGATGGCGCAGGAAAGGCGGTGCGTCAAGATTTTATGATGTTATAAGAGAATACAATGCACCCAAATTGGCGGGTTTGAGATTGAGCTGGGAGAACGATGTACATGAGGATATTACTGAGGAAATGTGGGAGAAACTGGTATCCAAATGGAGTAAATTCTCTAGGGAGGCACAATCACAACTTATTTTTTACAAAGTACTGAACAGAAGCTATTGGACGCCTAGTAAACTGGCCAGACTGAAATTAAGGGACAGTGACATCTGCTGGAGATGTGAGAAGGAGACAGGCACTTTACTGCACATGTTGTACGAATGTGAGAAGGTCCGGAAAATGTGGGATCAAATTGTGATATTCCTATAAGGTCCTGAATGTGAAGATAAATAACGCCCCAATGGCATGTGTTTTGGGTATAGTACCGAAAGGGATTAAGCTGCCTAAATACCGGGGAATGTGGTATAGAATGGCCATGATATCAGGATGTAGAATTGCATTACGACATTGGAAATCACCTGTTGATATTACTTTTAAAGAATGGATGGAACTAATGTTTCGGACAGCATCATATGAAAGGGTGACGTATAGAGTCGCAGGGAGAGAGGATATTTTCGCTGAGATATGGGACAGTTTTCTACACCTGACTGAACGATCTGAGGACAAATGAGTAAGATGGGATTACAATATTGTCAAGGATGAATATGAAAAAGGGGATTTGATCTGATGGTACTTGTGCTCTATAATATATTATGTATATATGTACATATATTTTATGTCCGGATGGTGTGTCTATGGAACGGTCACTGTCTCTATCACACTCACATGTGCGCAGATATAGCCACATACAAGTATCTAGGATACACATATTCATATGTGTACATAATAGGTTTACACGCGCTCATATACACAAGGATAAGGTATACACGTCAGGGGCACACATACATGCACATACTCATGTATAGGAAATAGACATACATACACCTACATATACACATAGTTGAGATATAGGCTTTCACTGACACATAGGGGGATACACAAGTATATAGGAGACACACACATACGTAGCTGAAACGTAATAAATAAAAAAAAAAAAAAAAAAACCTGCTCGCAGGTAGATCGGTCTACATGTAACGTATGACGTATATATATATATATATATCAGGGATGTATATGCACAATGTATAGTATGTTTTTTTTTTGTAAGTGCTTCTTTAATTTCCATGTCAGTTATTAGTGTATTTGTATGAGTCTCTTGCATGTTTTGTATGTTGTCACAAAAATGAAAAAGGCGAATCTTGGATGTTGCATATTATGCTGTGAAAAGGTATACTGTAAATAATGGAAAGATTTGTGCAAAAATATCAATAAAAAAAAAAAAATTAAAAAACCGATACCGATATTTTCCTATATCATATTTTAATGCCAATATCGGCCGATAATATCGGTAGGCCGATAATATCGGACATCCCTAATTCTAACACATTAGAATCGATGCATTTCGATTAATCGTTACACCCCTACCTATTATGTGTCTATTTTGGGGTCCCTGACCTATTACATATTTATTTGGGGGTCCTTGACCTATTACATGTCTATTTGGGGGTCCATGACCTATTACGTGTCTATTTGGGGGTCCATGACCTATTACATGTCTATTTGGGGGTCCATGACCTATTACGTGTCTATTTGGGGGTCCATGACCTATTATTACATGTCTATTTGGGGGTCCATGACCTATTACGTGTCTATTTGGGGGTACATGACCTATTGCGTGTCTATTTGGGGGTCCATGACCTATTACGTGTGGGGGTTTGGGGGTCCTTGACGTGAAAACGTTTGAGAACCACTGAATGCATTTTTACTTTTGATTCAAGTACTTTCAATATCTAATACTTTTATACTATTACAACAATTTTGAACATGTGACTCTTAAACCACTGTACAGTGTCTCTGTATTTTCTTTTAATCCGTAAAAGATCTGTGTGTGTTTATGTCACTGGTTATTCTGCAGTGAAACGCAATGTGATTTTAAAGGTTTTTGGTTAAACGGCCCTCTCTATACAGCATGTCTCACTCGCTACAGCAAAACTCCCACCACGGACTTTCTTGTAAACAGCGTTCAGAGTTGATTTCCTGCGAGTGGTCGAGCTCACCACCGATGAACGGGAAGGGGTTCAAGCAATTATAGACTTTATGTGAGTGGAATGTGGCTCACAGCCTGTCAACAGATATCTGAGGTGGGCTGGGTTCTGCAGCAAGACCTGGGAAAGTCTCCCCCCCCCCCCCCCTCACTCTCCCTCTCTCTCCTCTCCTCTCGCTCTCTCTCTCTCTCTCCCCCTCTCTCCTCTCTCTCTCTCCCCCTCCCCTCTCCACCTCTCTCTCTCTCCCCCTCACCCTCCCTCTCTCTCTCTCCCCTCTCTCTCTCTCTCTCTCTCTCTCTCTCTCTCTCTCTCTCTCTCTCTCTCTCTCTCTCTCTCTCTCTCTCCCTCTCGTTCTCTCTCTCTCTCTCTCTCTCTCTCTCTCTCTCTCTCTCTCTCTCTCTCTCTCTCTCTCTCTCTCTCTCTCTCTCTCTCTCTTTGTTTTTCTGTCTTTGTGTCAGTGTGCATACGGTATTAGGAAATGGGCTACGTCCTCCAGTCAGTAAGAATGACATGGCTTGCTTGATGCGTGTTTCTATTATGGGTACCTTATTACTCACCTGTTGAATACATTGTTGTAGTACACAATGCACACACACACACACACACACACACACACACACACACACACACACACACACACACACACACACACACACACACACACACACACACACACACACACACACACACACACGCACATGCCAGGTTGAATATGGTCTGATGCTGGTAAATTAAATTCATAATAAGGAATTTCACAAGTAGATTATGAAAAACCACCCAACTGGAAAACGGGACGTCTGAAAGAACACTATGATCTATAGCTTCTTGTGAGGTCATTAGTAGTCAATCAGTTAGTACTGATGAAACATGCAGGAGGGGGCATGTTGTAATAAATAGTAAACAAGAGCGCTGGGTGTTTTATAGCTGCTTGGAGGGGACTGTGGTTGTGGAGTGTTACATAACACATGCAAGATCCAAGCAACCAACCAGCTTAGTGGTTATAGAGGCATAAATAATTCCAGTATTGTAACTCAGAATGTGTGTGTGTGTGGTGCGTGTGTGTGTGTGTGCGTGCATGGATGGATGTGTGTGTGTGCGTGTATGTGTGTGTGCATCCTTCTACATAACCTTACCAGAGAAAACCAATGGTGATCCTTCCTACATCCTATCCTTACCAGACCAAACCAATACTATTACCGTATTCATATGTATGATCTTCATCTCTAGTCTAAACTGAACTGGTCCTCAGGACGCCTCCTGCCCTTTCCACCCGAATGCTAAACTCCCTCCTGGCTGTGGGAAATGGCAGGTGTGTGTGTGTGTGTGTGTGTGTGTGTGTGTGTGTGTGTGTGTGTGTGTGTGTGTGTGTGTGTGTGTGTGTGTGTGTGTGTGTGTGTGTGTGTGTGTGTGTGTGTGTGTGTGTGTGTGTGTGTGTGTGTGTGTGTGTGTGTGTGTGTGTGTGTGGTGTGTGTGTGTGTGTGTGTGTGTGGTGTGTGTGTGTGTGTGTGTGTGTGTGTGTGTGTGTGTGTGTGTGTGTGTGTGTGTGTGTGTGTGTGTGTGTGTGTGTGTGTGTGTGTGTGTGTGTGTGTGTGTGTGTGTGTGTGTGTGTGTGTGTGTGTGTGTGTGTGTGTGTGTGTGTGTGTGTGTGTGTGTGTGTGTGTGTGTGTGTGTGTGTGTGTGTGTGTGTGTGTGTGTGTGTGTGTGTGTGTGTGTGTGTGTGTGTGTGTGTGTGTGTGTGTGTGTGTGTGTGTGTGTGTGTGTGTGTGTGTGTGTGTGTGTGTGTGTGTGTGTGTGTGTGTGTGTGTGTGTGTGTGTGTGTGTGTGTGTGTGTGTGTGTGTGTGTGTGTGTGTGTGTGTGTGTGTGTGTGTGTGTGTGTGTGTGTGTGTGTGTGTGTGTGTGTGTGTGTGTGTGTGTGTGTGTGTGTGTGTGTGTGTGTGTGTGTGTGTGTGTGTGTGTGTGTGTGTGTGTGTGTGTGTGTGTGTGTGTGTGTGTGTGTGTGTGTGTGTGTGTGTGTGTGTGTGTGTGTGTGTGTGTGTGTGTGTGTGTGTGTGAGTGTGTGTGTGTGTGTGTGTGTGTGTGTGTGTGTGTGTGTGTGTGTGTGTGTGTGTGTGTGTGTGTGGTGTGTGTGTGTGTGTGTTGTGTGTGTGTGTGTGTGTGTGTGTGTGTGTGTGTGTGTGTGTGTGTGTGTGTGTGTGTGTGTGTGTGTGTGTGTGTGTGTGTGTGTGTGTGTGTGTGTGTGTGTGTGTGTGTGTGTGTGTGTGTGTGTGTGTGTGTGTGTGTGTGTGTGTGTGTGTGTGTGTGTGTGTGTGTGTGTGTGTGTGTGTGTGTGTGTGTGTGTGTGTGTGTGTGTGTGTGTGTGTGTGTGTGTGTGTGTGTGTGTGTGTGTGTGTGTGTGTGTGTGTGTGTGTGTGTGTGTGTGTGTGTGTACATACTGTTTACACAGTGCTCAGCTTAGAGAACACTTGAGAGAGATACTGATGGATTAGAAGGGGAGGGAGAGGATGGAGTGGACCCCTCAACCCAGAGAGAGAGAGAGAGAGAGAGAGAGGGGCGGCCCTGAAGATAATGCATATACTCACTCAGTCAGTCTCCACCTACACACAGCCATTTGCACACACACGCGCGCACACACACACACACACACACATACACATACACGCATGTTTCTCTCTCTCTCTCTCTCTCTCACTCACACATACACTTACACACACACACTCACATGCACACACATGCGCGTGCACACACACACACTGTCTGTGGACAGCCTTTTGGACAGATTGCTTTTAGAGAGACAGAAGTGTAAAACCAGTCATGTAGTTGATCGTTCACTCTCAGGTAGCTCTGTCTCAATGGTGCAGAAGTCAATCAGAAAACAATCATGACAAAGACGCTTTACAGTAATATATCATCCATTTCAGACAAGTTGAACGTCACGTTTATTCATCAAACGCTTCCCCTGTGTGACTCCCCCCTGAACTGTGGACAGCATCAAGGAAATAATAAAACAGTGAAGCAGTAACCCGCTCAGTAAATACAAAAATAACTCCTTAAAGAAAAAAACTGTGAAAACGAGATATAAAGAACATTAGACCGTTTCAGTGGAATTGCGTTGCTAGGGAACAGCTTGGGCCCAAGTGTATTTCCTGTCGGCGACTTGGCCCATTTAGAATGTTTATGTTGTCAAGTTTGAAAAGGTCTATATACTGTAAACCTTTTAAAAATACATTTGGACCAATTATGTTCTTGATATTATTTTATTCGGACCAATTATGTTCAATCCTATGACACACCTGGTAGCCAAGGAAGAGCAGATAACTGGTGTAATGTGTTTTCTTTGTTAGACCCCTAGCAGCAGCACTCTGAATGACCTGGAGCTGCCTAAGTGCTTTTGGGGAAGACTTGACAGAAGACTATTATAGTATTTAATTTGGTCAATGACCAGACGCAGCGATCAGTCTATTAGTTCAACACGGTCTCATCAGCAAATGTAAATAAAGTACTAATCTCAAGTTCAAGTCTTTCAAGTTTTGTTTATTATTTGTCACAATAAAATACATGTACTTTACGGTGAAATGCTTGGTTCTGTATGAACCCCTGAGAGTGTGCTTCATACAGTAAAAAAAAAAGTAAGTAAAAAAGTAAGTAAAAGAGGAATATACAATATACAATACAATATACAATCTAAACTACAACCTAAGTGCAATCTAAGTACAGTGAGTACAAATGTGTAAACAGTGAGGTACAAATGCAGACAATTTGTATGCAAATGAGGTATGAATGTAGTGCAAATCTTTTTAATAAATAGATACATATAATGTAGTGTTAAAGTGTCTAAAGTGAGTGTTAATAAGGTGAGTGTTTGTTTAAAAGTGAGTGTGTGCATGTGGATGTGTGTGCAATGAGTGTAGATGATGGGTTGTTATTGTCATTGATTGAGCATCCTGATAGCCTGGGGATAGAAGCTCCTGTGAAAAAAGGTATATAAGATAAGATAAGATATTCCTTTATTGATCTCCTTGGGGAAATTCAGGCATCATAGCAGCATGGGGGAGGGGGGGGGGGGTACAGGTAGTAAAAACAAGCAGTGCACACTCACCAATGCACACTCACCACTAGACCAAGCCACCCACCCCGATACAAACACTGTGGTGAATAAGTACTTTATCTACGTGTTTCAACTGAGATCAGGCTGATTATTTAGCTTAACTCGACTCTAATCAATGTTTATGACATTGTGTCATAACTGTTATTTTTGGGCCAAGAGCGAAACTGGCTATTGTCCCATCCCTGTTCCTGGGAACAATGGATGGATTATGTTTTTGTTGACAGACTTTAACAACATGCTAAGACATCCTGCAACATAACTATGGGAAGATCAACTTAATGCAAGAAACCGTGAGAGGAACAACAGTTTTTAGAGAAAGACTGGAAGATTTCACATCAGTTTAGTGCGGCGGGGGGGCGAGGAAACATAATTGTGTAGAACGAGTCTCAAATGTACTGTACGGTGTGTGCGTTGTTGTCCACAGAACTCTGAGCTGAAGGGAGTGTAAGTCCAGAGGGTGAAGGCTATTGTCTGGTGACACGGCGTATCCAAGTAGAACCCAGGCCCCTTTGTCCCTCCTGTCCCAGCCCATTCACTGGGACAGATTTCGACCATTTACAATTTTAAGGTCTGCTAAGCAAGCCTTCAGAAGGCTGTGGGAAAACCCGAATAGGGGGAGATTTAGCCATCGTCGCGGAGAGACTTTCGGTGGACTAGCGAGGTCAGACTGAGAGATGCTGTGCCTTTGGGACACAGATTCCATGATGGTGTCACAGCCATCCAGTGACCTGTAAGGGGACTGTGTTATTATTACTGCAGGTAATGGTCCACACTGGAGGAGGACGGAGGTGGTGTGGGGGGGGGGGGTAATCTGTTACAGGTGGTGTGAAATGCCCGGTGATGCATTGCCTGCCAGGCTCGCTCTCTCTCACGGTGGAGTGATTGAAGGCCCCAATGTCGCTGTCCCGGATTTGCTCCGTGCCAGAGTTGAGCTGGGGAATGAGTGCCAGCCGCAGAGCTCTGTTAGCCCTGCACTCTATATCACTCAATCTCCTGAAATATGAGACCGTCAGACACACAGACCGCGGATGCCTGACTGGAATCTGGAATTCCACAAGGCCTCTGTCACTCAGGAAGCACAACCCTCTTCTCCTTTATAAATTCATCCATTTCATTCTTTCTTTCTTCTTCTCTTCCTGTCCTTCGACTCCGCCTGGAGCTTTTCTATGTCTACACGTCTCCCACCACATCTGTCTGTCTGTCTGCCTATCTGTCTGCCTGCCTTTCTATCTATCTATCTATCTATCTATCTATCTATCTATCTATCTATCTATCTATCTATCTATCTATCTATCTATCTATCTATCTATCTATCTATCTATCTATCTATCTATCTATCTATCTATCTATCTATCTATCTATCTATCTATCTATCTATCTATCTATCTATCTATCTATCTATATCTATCTATCTATCTATCTATCTATCTATCTATCTATCTATCTATCTATCTATCTATCTATCTATCTATCTATCTATCTATCTATCTATCTATCTATCTATCTATCTATCTATCTATCTATCTACTGTATCTATCTATCCATCGGTCCATCTGCCCTTTTATTGTCTATCTAACTGCCTTCCCACCTGCCTGTCAGTCTGCCTGCCTACCTGTCTTTCTGTCTATCTTTCTGTCTGTCCGTCGCTCTATCTGTCCTTATGTCTCTCTTTCTCTCTCTCTCTCTCTTTCTCTCTGCCTGTCCTCTCTCTCTCCCTTTCCCTTTCTCTCTCTCTCTCTCTCTCTCTCTCTCTCTCTCTCTCTCTCTCTCTCTCTCTCTCTCTCTCTCTCTCTCTCTCCCCGCTGATTGTTGTGTACAGTTCCTGTATTGACCAACCCTTGCACCAAGACAACCACTGATTACACATAGGAAACCATGGTGGTGACAGTGGCCTCTGTGGTGGTTTACTTCAGGACTTGAGATCCTGTGTTTTGTGGTTTTGATACCGTGCGCTTGGCATTTGTTACCATGTACTTTGTGGTGTGACTGTTTGACTGTTTGACTGTTTGGACTCTGTGGGGCAACATGTTTAGTGTTCAGAGCAGTTGGTCCCTTGCCTCAGAAAACATGTAAGTCTTGTATCTGTAAGCTGTGATGATTGAATCTAGAGCCGTACTTGTCTGCCCTCCGCATGGAATTCCTACACTTCTATTATTTAAACTATCTGTCTGCTTTATTCATGAACCTGGACATCCACATGCGGCCGCACTATCCAACTGAGCTAAACGGTCAGACGCGTTAGCAGATGCTGGTTGACTGTGACCGACTCATCCATAGAATCCAGTCAGAAGTGCGTCCTCGCTAGGGATGGGTACTGTGGCAATTCCAGGTGTAGGGGTGGCAGAATAAACAACACACAGACAGGTTGCAGTTCCCAAAATCATACTCTTTATTTTCTACTAAATAATAATCGCTTTCTGGCATTAATCTGTCGGCCGGGCGGCGTCTCCGCTCTGTGGCCTGTCGCCTTGCGCTGCTACGGGAGACTGAGAGGGGGCTCCTCGGCTCCATTAAGTCCCCCCTCCTCAACAGGCGCACCGCGCCGTGATTCGATAATCACTCCTGATGATCCTCTAGCGACAGGTGCGTCCAGCCATTGGGTCGCTACGTAACGTCCTTCAATCACCAAGCCCAGGGGTGGCTTGGGGTTGCCACAGTACCTTTCACATTTGAACCGATACCATTACCGGTACCTGTGAATCGATACCGGTACCTTTTTTCTGTACTTTAGTCTCTAAAATTTTTATCTACAGTACCTCAGTTGTAAAAATAAATTCCAAACTTAATATTTAATAAATAAATAATGTATTATTATTACTTTATTATTATTTACATCTTACTGATGTAAAGCACTTTGAACTGCAACCCCCTGTATGAAAGGTGCTATATACAAATAGTTATTATTATTATTTATTTAGAACAACATATACACAGTCACACACATATCTTTAAATAAATGTTATGTTTATTTTAAAAATATATGTTTTACAAATTAACTAAAAAGGTACACATCTATATATTTAAATACAAAATAAATAAATTTGACAAAATAACAAGTATAAAACAAGAGTAAACAAACCACTCTAGCAGCAATTAACTATTCTGCTGATAAAAAAAGAGTCAAATACACATCTATATATTTAAATAACAAATAAATGAAGGTATTTTACAACTGATTAAACAAACAAACAATCTAGCAGCAATGAACTACTCTGCTGTTGATTGAGTATTCTAGCAGTTATCTTCGCTCCAAACTCACTGTGTCCCCCGCTTTGGAGAAGACCCGCTCTGCGGTGTGTTTTGGTCTTACATAACAGCCTAATTTGTGGCTTGTTTACCGACGTCACATCCGCTACTCTTCTGTCCTGAGCCTAGGGAGCTAACGTTATGTCCGACGATTAGCTAACGTTAGCTTAATAGCGTTAAATGGGTTACAAATATGGAAGGAGTAAGCCGACCGCTAAAAAGAAAACCCACCGCGGCAGCGCGAGCACATCACAAAAGAAAGTTTCGAGAGGAGTGGAAGTTTGGAGATAGTAGTGTTTCAAGAGACTGGCTACAGTAATATGATGCTGGGCTGTAGTGATCAGTTGTTCGCAAGTATGTCAAAAAGAAAAACAGAAACAACACGTTTGTCATCTGTAGAAAATAAATGAAGCTGGAATCCATTCGTGACCATGAACAGATGTGCCATTGGCTGCATGTCTGTGTCTCGGATTCAATCGGAGCCTCTCCTCTAAAGACGCTCTGTGGCTAGGCTAACAGCCATCTCAGAGCAGAGGTGGAAACTGAGCTACACTTTCTAACAACCTGCTCACTGTATCAAGATATCAGAGACATATACTCCCCATGAATTGCAAACACCCAAAGAGAGTTTGAAAACATGTTGTGCCGCTGACATTAACATGCGGTTTCGTTTTGCGGTAAACAAAATGTGACGTCATCGTATATATATATTTTTTTGCATTACCGAAGATTTGCACCGTTGGATTTCACGTGAATCGATACATGGTAGTACCGACGTGTTTCGGTAGGTACCTTTAAAAGTACCGAATTCTGTACCCATCCCTAGTCCTCACACATCCTTTCGCCCACTCACACACTTTCCCAGGGTTAAGGCACTGAGATCCCACCCCCATTGCTACGTGAACTTGGATACAGATTCACAGGGCAGTGAGATCGCACTGCTCTCACCAATGTAAGTGGATTTGAACCTGGGACCAAAGGATCCACAGGCGGCCGCACTAACCAGCTGAGCTAAAGGGTCCGATCCGTTAGCAGGTGCTGGTTGACTGCGACCGACTCATCCGTAGTTTACATTCACATGCTTGCCATGTGACTGACTGTGCTGTCAATGCAGAGGTGCCCATTCACTTCAATGGTAAAAATTGGCACCGATACCACTTTTTCACCGCCAATACTGATTCTGAGTCCTGACCTTTCAGTGGGAGGTAGAGCAGTCGTCTGGCGATTGGAAGGTTCTCGGTAAAAATTCGGGATCGGCTTGGTTTAGTTCTGGATCATCTAGCTTAACTGTTGGCCAAAAACACCTCTCCCGGAGCTTTAGGTTAGGCTAGTCCGCTAGTGGTCCATATCCACTTCCGTTCAGTTGTGCTAAGCTAGGCTAGCTCGCAGCCGGATAGCTTTCTACTGAACTCACAGAGAGGAAATTCGTATCTATCTTACGAGTATAAATAAAGGTTTGAAATGAAAAAATTAAAATCTTCATGTCTGACTCTGGGGAAGATGGTAAGCGCATTACCCATAATGTTGGCGTGTTCCTTTCTGAAAGAGTAACAAACTCTCTCCCTCCTGCCTTCGACCCTCTTCTCTTCTCCCCTCCCGTCCCCCGACCGCCCTGACGCCTGTCCTCTTCAGTGTCTGTCAACCCCCCCCCCCCCCCCCAAGGCGGAGTGAGCTCAAAATGAGTCTCCGCCTACTTAATTCCCTGCAGACCGGTAATGTAGAATGTAATTAACACTTTTGGAAGCGAGGAGATTGCCGTTCCGTTTATAGCTAGCGCTTTCACACTGCGCTCGCTTCCAGATCTGATGCGCCAACATGTCAGACGTGTGAAGACATCAGTTTATTCAGTGCTTGCTTCGTTATTCTATTTGCTGCAATGTCCTTTAATGCTTATTTCACTGGGAATTTGCATTTTCATTAAGAGTCCACTGCCTGATAGTCAATGTAGTGCATGAAAGGTCTCTGAATATCTGAATGCATTAACAGTGTTTATACCCCTTGCCTGTAATTTATGTAAAATGTGTGTGTGTGTGCTTGCGTTCATGCCTGTGTGTGTGTGTGTGTGTGTGCATGCATACTTGCGTTTGTACATGTGTGTATTGTGTGTATGTGTTTGTGTGTGTGCGAGTGTATGTGCTTGCGTTCGTGTGTGTGTGTGCTTGCATTTGTGCGTGTGTGTGCTTGCGTTCGTGCCTGTGTGTGTGTTTGTGTGTGTGCATGCTTGCGTTTGTGCGTGTGTGTATTGTGTGTATGTGTGTGTGTGTATGCGTGTGTGAGTGTTTGCGTTCGTGCGCGTGTATGTGTGTGTGTGCTTGCGTTCATGTGTGTGCGTGCTTGCATTTGTGAGTGTGTGCTCGCCTTCGTGCCTGTGTGTGTGTGTGTGCATGCTTGCGTTTGTACATGTGTGTATTGTGTGTATGTGTGTGCGTGTTTGCGTCCGTGTGTATGTGTGTGTGCGTGCTTGCGTTCGTGTGTGCGCGTGCTTGCATTTGTGCGTGTGTGCTTGTGTTCGTGCCTGTGTGGGTGTGTGTGCATGCTTGTGTTCGTGCCTGTGTGTGTGTGTGTGTGTGTGTGTGCCTGACTGTGTGTGTGTGTGCTTGTGTTTGTGCCTGTGTGTGTGTGTGTGTGTGTGCCTGTGTGTGTGTGTGTGTGTGTGTGTGTGTGTGTGTGTGTGTGTGTGTGTGTGTGTGTGTGTGTGTGTGTGTGTGTGTGTGTGTGTGTGTGTGTGTGTGTGTGTGTGTGTCTGACCACCGTAGGGACAAGTGTGTTGCATGTGGCGTCCCACAAGGTTAACTTGTTTCTGAACAGAACAATCAGTCCCTGTTAAATGTCAGTTTTTGCGTTCATGTTTGCCATCCAAGCGGTTACCTCAGGAGACGCTTGTGATGCGGAGCCCTCACTTGGAGAGATGTGTAACTAATTACTTGGGAAAACAGAATGTCAGGAGTAATGGTGCGAACATGACAGGCGGGACGCCCCAAAGTACGGAGCGTCTCCATCCCTGTCCCTCTGGAGGGAGGACAGTTGTTTACTTGTTTTGGAAGGAAAGTGTGATTATTATTCAGCTTGTGGTTGTTTTTTTGTATCCCTGTGTAGTGTACCGCGAAGACTTGCCATCAGAATTCATGCCTGAATTCCCTCTTGGAAAAATGTAATGCAGTATTATGAGTCATGTCGTGTGTCCCCACGCTCTATCCAACTAAATACTGTAGGAGTTGAATCGACTAAAATACTGTAGGAGTTGAATCGACTAAATAGGAGTTGAATCGACTAAATAGGAGTTGAATCGACAAAATACTGTAGGAGTTGAATATACTAAATAGGAATTGAATCGACTAAATACTGTAGGAGTTGAATCGACTAAATAGGAGTTGAATCGGCAAAATACTGTAGGAGTTGAATCGACTAAATAGGAGTTGAATCGACAAAATAGGAGTTGAATCGACAAAATACTGTAGGAGTTGAATCGACTAAATAGGAGTTGAATCGACAAAATACTGTAGGAGTTGAATCGACAAAATACTGTAGGAGTTGAATCGACTAAATTGGAGTTGAATCGACACAATAGGAGTTGAACTGACAAATACTGTAGGAGTTGAATCGACTAAATAGGAGTTGAATCGACTAAATACTGTAGGAGTTGAATCGACTAAATAGGAGTTGAATCGACTAAATACTGTAGGAGTTGAATCGACTAAATAGGAGTTGAATCGACCAAATACTTCAGGAGTTGGATCGACTAAATAGGAGTTGAATCGACTAAATAAGAGTTGAATCGACTAAATAGGAGTTGACTCGACTAAATATGAGTCATGTAAACTTGATATTTAATATTCACTCTCTACCATTTAGTTGATTCAACTAATGGTATTCAATTAAAATACAACCAATGCAAATAAAAGTTTTTGTTAGTGATAGGCTACGTATGATTGTTCTCTCACTTACAGAGCATGGTGATTGGCATATTGTTATTTTGTGACAGCTGTCATTTTAAACATCCGTCAGCCTCTCTCCCTTTGCTATTGATTTCTTTTAAAAACGGTGCAAAACCAAAAATGCCTTTTGAGGATGCTGCAGGAGAAACCGAGGTGGTGAAAACCGCTGAACCTTCCCTTTAAAACACTCATTTCTGAGGCTCTATCCTCTCTCTCCCACTTACTGGACTTTGGAAGTGCAAGCTCACATGCAGCATGATTACTGTTTGAAAGAGGATCACCCTTAGACCCTTTAACTCTCCACAGGTGCCTTCTGTCTACCTGAATTGTCTTATAGTCAGCTTTCTCACTTCATGCATCTCTTTAATGACAGGTTGTGTCTTAAAATAGGAGCCATAAAAAGCAGGCTAGGGCAGGCTAGCCGAAGCACATTTTCCTCTGCATACTAATTACAGACTGCTGCGTGTCTGGAACTTGTACGGGCTCCTGAGCTTTATGTGGAGGTAATGTTACGTTTAATGTTTCATATTTGTGTCTTGGCCCTAAGGGGACAGGTTTAACGTGTCAGTCTGCAGTTGATTACTGACATTGCGATGATTTTTCTCTCCCCAGGATATAATATAGAAGTGCACGTTTCTACTGTATCCGGGATACTGTATATTAAAGGTATTATATGCCTGATGAATCACGCTACAGTAATGTGCTGTGTGGTCTATTAGCCCAGAGTTATTGAAATGAGATGTAAGGAAAATGCCTTGTTTGATTAACGGCACCTGAGAGAGAGGCATGACATATTGCCAGGATTTGAAAGGAGACTTCGGAGAGATAAGGGTAATTTGATTCTGTATTTCAGCAGCAGCTTGTGTTTTCACCCCACCAGCCTTTGTCAAGACCCCTCAAAACACAATGCGAACTTGCAATAAATAGTTAGGCTGAGTTTTTTAGGCTGAGTTTTGAGTTAACCCTCAGAATTCATGGCACGTCCGTTATTTAAGCAATAATACACAAGGAGCCATGGGATGTCATGAATATTGCCACGGCTGTGATGCACCCACAGCCATGAGAACGAAGCTCGAGTGGCGTATGCATCACAGCCGTGTATTATTGCTTTTATACAGCAGGTTGCGTCAGGAAAATATAGGATGAATACAGACAATTCTAGGGTATTTTATATTCATTTCAGTGAACTTGGTGTGGAAATATTTTTCCTAAAGATGTCTCGTTGGTATCGAATTTCAAATGGAGTAGGCTATCAACAAGCTTGGCAATGCAAACAATATATTGAGGCACTGCAGACCGTGTTCTGACACGCGAGTGATTCCATCAATTCAGCCCGTCCGTCTGTCTGCTTTTTGGTCAATGTCAAACATCATCTCGGGTCTCTGCTTTTGTCTCGGTCCATGAGTTCAAGTCGCCTTGAGGCTTTGCATGAGCCGCCGTTTGAGTTGTACTTGATTTAATTTCCTTTGGACATGGATCTTCAGTTCTTCCATTCTTTTATTTGTTGTAAAACAGTAGGGTACCTTTGACCTATCTTTGACTGTGATTGACCTATCTCAAATGCCGTCCTCTCCTCTTGATCTTCCAAGAATAACTGCCGCTAAATGTTTGTCTGAGGGAGTCGAGAAAAAGAGGGGCGGAATTTGAGAATAATTCTACAAGCCGCTTTGGGCGGGCGACCAATCTGTGTTCAATCAGTCTTTTCTATTGTCTAAAGGTCTTTGGCAGCTTACAAGTTCCATTGTCTTTTTTAAACTGTCAATCCATTAACCACTGTGGCCGGCTTCTGAGAAAGTTAGTGGATATTCTTCTGAACAATAGCACATGAGAGTTTTGGTGTGCGGTTACAATACCCCGCTCTACACAGCCCTGGTCACAGCCAGGGACATCAGACAACAAATCCTATTCCTCAGTGAGCTATCGATCGATGTCCAACTTGTGTCTTCTGTATTCGAAACCCCCTGCCTCTGTCGTTCCTTCTGACACCGACCTCACTGTAATAGCCCAGCTGATTATTTTCAGAGAGAGAGAGAGAGAAAGAGAGAGGGGGTCGGGGGATTAATTAAGATTAATAAATCAAGTAGGCTTTGGAGACCCAAGGCATGTGATCCGACGACAGCTCCTTCACCCGTTGAGCTGGGAAACATTAAAGGGAAGTTCATCCCGGTGCCATTTGCTTTTTCACAACAAACCTCTGGCTTGTTGCTGAAGCTGTGCTCAGGGCTGAGTTATTTGCTGGCATTTCCCAGCCTCCCAGTGGCGTGTGTGAATGATGAGGGAGCTCTCTCCCTATCAAGGAGATCCCAATGAATCATCACTAATGAGGGAACAAGCCACGGTGAGTGGAGGAATAATTGTGATGCTCTCTCTCTCTCTCTCTCTCTCTCTCTCTCTCTCTCTCTCTCTCTCTCTCTCTCTCTCTCTCTCTCTCTCTCTCTATCTATCTATCTCTCTCTCTCTCTCTCTCTCTCTCTCTCTCATGATCTGGAATGATATGGTTTGTCGTGTTGTCATCCCTTTACTATATCTAACGTGCACGGTTATCTTTGAGAGTCGGCGGTGACGCACACTTTAAAAGCCGTGAGAGACGCCTGCTTTGTTTTGGGTCGTTGTTCTGTTCCACAAAGTCTGCGGGAGTATCAGCTATAAACCATAATTCCCTGTAATCCTCCCTTAGTGGGTTGATCTCGAGTCAGGAGGAGTTTTGGAGATCCTAGCCGGCCTCCCGTGAGAGAGAGAGAGCATTCTTTGGAGTTCTTGGCTGCCTCCATTAGTACATTGATTAAACAGCTCTTAATGGGCAGCGTAAGAAGAAGGGGGGAAAATCCTCTCGCACCAAGAGAAAAGAAATCGAGGCAACTATGGAACCAATGGGCTCTTACTGCCAACTACGCTGCCTTCAGTCCAACCTTTTCTCTACTCTCACACATTCTCTGACATACAGGCCACATACCCCCCCCCCACACACACACACACACACACACATCCACACACACACACACACACACACACACACACACACACACACACACACACACACACACACACACACACACACACACACACACACACACACACACACACACACACACACACACACACACACACACACTAAAGCATTCAGTGCTCCATCTCCAGTATGTGCCAGTCACATGTGGAAGTCTCCTGTCAATGCCATTGATTCAGGTAGACACCCAGAGAAAAGGGGGGAACAAGCGGGAACTGAATGAAAGAACAGAGTGAAAGAAGGGGTGCAGACAGAGCACCTTTAGTCGGGAGGGAGGGGGGGGTTTATGATCCTCGAAATGTCCTTGAAAGGTTTAGGTGAAACCAAATTACTGCTCTCCTGGTGTTTGTGGATTAGGGGTGGTGACAGGCGTGAGTCAGGCAAGCAAGGGGGATCCGCAGAGTCAGGATGAAGGTATGTGGGGCATTCAGAGGGAGTGAAAGGGGAATGGGGAGGGGGGTGGGAGGGTTTCCTCTCACACAAAAGCTGAAGAACACTCACTCACACACAGAGGAGAAGCCTTGTCCTGCTGGGAGGTTGTTTTAGGTGTTCCTCAGGGGTCCGTTTTTGGTGCCCTCTCAAACGCTTGACGAAAAGCCCCGGAGTCTCCCCTGAACAATGAGAGAGTTCACTGTCGCTGAATTAGAGAGGAGGTGACGTACAGCGGCAAAACAAAGACAAGGGCAAACAGAGCCTTGTGCAGGTGCTCCTTTAAATCAGTGACTCACCATGTCCATTCACTGGGGGAGACATTGCATGGGAAAAAGCGCAGTCATTTGTTTAAGGTCTACATGCTTCGGTCATGGTGTGTTTCCAGATATCCTCTTTCTGCCAGCTTTCCATCGCATGTTGAAGTCCTAACAAAGATCCGTTGGTGTGTTGAGAGGAGGAGATGGTAATGCATTCTGTGTGGAATGCCGTATATGGGTTCCTGCTGGATTGGAATATATAGCGGCTGGTGAACGGGAACCTCGCAGGGCCACATTGTCCTGATGGACGTAACTAATGACCAGTAGTTGATGAGGCGAGAGGGACAGAGTGAGTGAGAGGGAGCGAGGTATGGTGAGAATGAGAGAAAGGGTGAATGAATGGCTGGCCAGAAGAGCTGCTGTAGAGACCTGAGAACAACAGGACAGAGATGATCTGCATAGTAATTAGCCACACACACACACACACACACACACACACACACACACACACACACACACACACACACACACACACACACACACACACACACACACACTCTTGTTGTTTTCCATCACTCGGGCTCATTTGTTGGTGCAGAACGGAGGAGCAGTGTTCAGCACAGACACCCTGTCATTTCACCTGTCATTATATGCCCCCACCCATCCCCCGTCCCCCCCTTCACACTCTCATATCCATCTCTCTGTCTCACTCTAGCCTCCGCCACATACACCCCTCCAACATTTAGTTGACAGGAAAAAAGCAGTTGAGATAGCAGGCCGACGTCTTCCACCCAAGGCTGTGCTCAACAACTGACAAAAATGGGAGTTGTGAAACGCTTTTCTAGGACTCAAAGTTGCTTTACATGAAACACGCAAGGATTGTATAGGGGGGGGGGGGGGGGGTGGTAGGAGAAGACGTTGGGTCTTGAGGCTGGAAGCTGCGAGGGACTCTGAGTCTCTGTTTTGGGGCAGGGAATTACAGAGGCTGGGAGCGGCCCCGGAGAACGACCTGTCTGCAAAACTGCCCAGGTTGGAGATATTGGGGGGGCCAGTTGGTGAAGGACTTTGTAGGTGAAGACCAGGATTTTGTGTAATTGATCTGGTCTGGTGGGAGACAGGAAGCTAATGGAGGTCTTTTAATACTGTGGGGATGTGTTGCCAGGATTTGGTGCGAGTTAGAAGTCAGACAGATGCGTTCTGGACCAGTTGGAGTCTATTGATGGAGCACTGATGCCGTAGAGGAGTGAGTTGCAGTAGTCAAGGCAGGAGGAGATGAAGGTGTGGATCAGTGTTTGAGCAGCAGGGCGTGCAAGAAAGAGAGGGGCAGATCTTTTTGCAAGGGTGGTAGAAAGAATTTCACAGTTGGATATGGGGCTCGATAGAGAGGGTAGGATCAAGGAGCACACCATGGTTGCATGCCTGGGAGGAAGGAGAGACAGTGGAGCCATTAATGGTGAGACTGGGGTCATTGATTCTGCTGGGGGTGGCCTTGGAGCCAGTAAGGAGGAGTTAATTTTTGTCACTGTTGAGTTTGAG
This sequence comes from Notolepis coatsorum, assembly GCF_963971535.1. Classification (NCBI taxonomy): domain Eukaryota; kingdom Metazoa; phylum Chordata; class Actinopteri; order Aulopiformes; family Paralepididae; genus Notolepis; species Notolepis coatsorum. The sequence goes on from NC_140176.1 coordinate 65,502,358, forward strand.
GAAATTATTTTGCATCCAGACTTTTATTGCAGAAAGGAAGGAGTCAGTGTGAGAGAGAAGTGGGTTGTGGAGGGATTTGGTGCTGAGGTATATCTGAGTGGTGTAAACATAGCAGTGGAAGTCCAGGTCTGACCAAGAGGGAGGATGTAGATGATGGAAAGGAGTGGGCCGAGTACAGAACCTTGGGGAACACCTTGTGTGACTGTTGATGTGAAGTGAAATGAACACCAGCTTGTCTGTCCCCCTGAATCTGAAATTATCTGCTGGAGAGGTAGGACTGGAGCCAGCTGAGTGCAGTGCCTTCAATACCGAGGTCTTCAAGTCTAGTCAGCAAGATATTATGGCTAACAGTATTGACTGTACAATCAATAGGAAAAAACCGTACTGACAAAAACCAGTCTGCAGGGGTTCAAATAAGTTCGAGGCGTTCCAGGGTTTTTGAGGGCAAGGGGAGTTTGGAGATTGGCCGGAAGGGGTTAAGGCAGGAAGGGGTTAAGGCAGGATGGATCGAGAAGTTAGAGGATTGCGGTGACAGCGGCAGTTTGGAAGGTGGAGGACTGTTCCATGAGGAGGATGAGGAGGATGGAAGAGGTTGGTGAGGAAGGTGGAGGACGGTTCCATGGGACAATGAGGAGGTGGAAGAGGTTGGTGAGGTAGGGGCATATTAGGACAGGGAGGCATATCTTCAGCAGGGGGGTGGGGAGGGGGTTGAGGGAGCAGGTTGTGGGTTTGGATGAGCTGATGAGATTAGAGATAATGGAGGGTGCAACTGGACCAATGGTGAGTGAATAGTGGTGAGTTTGTCTGCAAAGAATGTGTTGGCACAGGACTCTGGGTGGTTGTTTGCGTGGAGAAGAGGGCATGGGGGTTACGGCTGAGTCATTGATGATGGTGGAAAAATAGGCAGACTTGGCGGCACTAAGTGCATCTTTGTAAGCAGAGAGGTGGAGTTTGTAGGCTCCTTGGTGGACAGTGGGTGACAATGTTTTCTTGGTGAGTCGTTGGTGAGTCGTTCCAGTTGGCGGTCAGGGTGAACCAGGGTGTAGAGGTTTTGAAGGAGACGTTTTTGTTTTGAGAGGGGCCAGTGTGTTGAGGGAGACAGACAAGCTGGTGTTGAGGTTATTGGCGAGATCATCAGCTGAGGTGAGGGCTGGTTCCAGCTGGAGAGCATTGGAGAGCAGATCTGAGAATTGGAGGGGATAATCATTTGAGTTCTGAGTTGTGAGTTCTGATAATCATTTGGGAAGCGGGTTCTGTTCCTGTACAAGAAGCACATTTTTTGCCACAATTTTCCAGCAAGATTGTCTATATGGTCTATATGTACATTTCTCATCAAGCCGGATGCCAAGATATTTGTATTCTGTAACTCTTTCGAGGTCAGAGGCATTCACAGTCAATATATGCAAATCATTGTAAACAATATGTCTTAGCCCTAGAGAACATCATGGGTTTTGTTTTGCTTGCATTCAGACAGTTGAGACCGTTCTGACAGTTCTGACAGTTCAGACAGTTCAGACAGGAGAGATGAATTAGGTTTGGGTTGGCTGGTGAATGAAGGTGACAGTCATTGAGCAACAGGCTTTAAATGCAAGGAATTCAAATTATGAGACTGTGGGGAGAGTGACTTCTGTGATCCTGAAATTCTGATTGAATAAAAACAGCAAGGCCACCCCCCCCCCTGCGACTTTAGGTGCAATCCGTAATCTGCATGTAAACACCGTTCACAGGTTCATGTACACAAACTAAACCTGATGATTTGTAATGTTTCTACACACCGACTGAACATGTATTGTTATTCCAATTATGCTGAGCAATGAAAGATTATTTTTCATGTACAAGAAGTCAGACAACATTCAAGGATCTGTGTGTATACAGACACGGGTGACCAGGGAACAAACTTAACTTTTTGACTTACCAGCCAAAAATTATAAATAGCTTTTTAGTATATCGCCATGTGTTATTATTACTATAATACTCTCATATGCTATTTTCAATTAATATCATAAACAACATAAGGAATATTAGCATAATTTTGAGTGGACTGAAGGAATGAGTCAGTGTTAATAGTTTTAAATGCAAATAATTTATTGAAACATAGAAGTGGGGTCGGGACACATCATATTATGTTATGATGAATTGAAAATGGGGGACCCTGATGTAAACAAGACAAGTCTTTCTCTGGTCTGCATCCCCTTAACAATTGTATGTATTGAGCTGTACTGTACTGTACCCATTCTGCAATCTGTTAATAAACTTTTCAATCAATCAATCAATCAATCACACACACTGTTTCAACTCACCACCCCTGCATCATATTGTAGTCTAGTCTGTCTTCAAACTTCCACTCCTCTCGAAACTTTTTTATATTTGAATATCAACATTATCTGTCCATCCTCAGTAATCCTCAGTTTACTATAATATACTCCTGACTGACTTCATCATCTTTCCAAACGCACGCACCCCCCCCCCCCCCATTTCCCTTTCCTCAGTCCACACTGTTCTCTATGACTCTGCTCTGCCTCTGATAACGTAACGTTCATTTCGGGCGATGTGGGCATAAAGGAATGGCGACGGTGCAAAGCATGTTAGATGCACTTGACCCGTTGTGAGAAAAAAGTTGAAGTCTGTTGAAGTCCGAACATTTAAATCTCTCCGGTCATAATGTCCGGTGAAAATAATTCCCTCTAAGCACAATTTGATTATTTGAATTGTATTAAAATAGGCTAAAATTAAATAGCCTATGCGATGAACGAAACAATCATTACATTTGTTTCATCGTTGCTTCACCAAGCAGGAATGACAACGATGTTGTCAGCGGGAGCTTGGTGCTGGATTTTGCGAGAAGCATCCAGCTGCAGAGCCACAGAACCCACCAGCGGTGCCCGCACGGTGCAGTACTCTAATTCAGCCATTGGCAATTCTGCTGTTGGGTGGGGGGCGCTGCTGAGCGGTCCCCAGACCGGAGCTGAAAACACTGCTGCTCTGTGGCTCTGCAGCTGCTGCTGCATGCTTCTCGCAAAATCCAGCACCAAGCTCCCGCTGATGCAGTGGATTTTGTTAGCCGCCAGGTGGCGGGCAGATCTTAATTTCTAGCCGCCAAACATTAAATCTACAAGCCATTGGCGAATGGCGTGTGCTTATTTTGTTCCCTGCGGGTGACCGTGAAATAAATAACAGATTTGGCCTTTAATGACAGACTCCTCTGAGCTGAGATATGAGGAGAGAGAAAGAGTGTGGTAATGAATGTCCATTTAATCAGCTTGTCTATCTGCATCTCTCGGACAGCATGCGTGTTTGTGTGTTTATGTAACTGATCGGTAATGATCTATGGACCGCCGTTGTTCCTGTTTTGGAGGAAAACGAGTACATCACCGGACAGAGTATTTGGGCCCGCTGCACCGTTTTGAGGTCCATGAATCACCCTTTCACTTCATAACAGTGATCTTTCCATGTCGTCCGTTGGCTTCGTCTTGAGAGGGAGAATGTCTTTGTGTTTGGGTTAGCTGGTGCCTTAACACCAGTTTCCAACAATAGACTCGCACACCTCCGCATGCAGGGTCATAGCAGCTGCCATATAACAGCAGACTATACGACGCCCCGGTCGAGAGTGAATCACCGGCCCCAGATAAAACAACCTGCCCGCATAGCTGGTGTCCTCGGGTAAACCTAGCGATGTGCTCGATGAGTTGGACAAAGTGAGGGAAAGAAGCACAGTTGTTAGAACGATTTCTCCAGACTGTTGGTGGCAAAGTGTGGGCTAGTCTGTACACGCTGTCCCCCGTGGCTCGTGACAGTTAGCAGGCGTGTTTGTGTTGTTTGCTATCTGCCCTAGTGTTGATTTGATGTGTGTCGTGCGGCACCATTTTCGAATTCCATTCGTCTTTATCAGAGACATTGGACTGTCATTATGGCTCATTGAGCAGTAAACACGGTCTCCGTTTGCAAGATTATCAGAGAGAGAGAGATGTTGCTCTCAGACTCAATAACAACACGTACTGTGAAACACACATTACACACTGACACACGTACACACAAATGCAGCACAGGGGCACTATGTTGGTTATACAGAAGCAGTCTACACACATGCACGCCCACACACGCACACATGCATGCACGCACGCACACACACACACATAGAGTGCAGGACACACTGCAGCCCTTGGTTGACTATACAGATTGCAACTGCTACCTCATCACAGTGCAGCACCAGTCAGGACCATTAAAGTCAAGCCAACAAAATTATACCACCTCTCATGTTCCCTCAGAATAAAATTTAGTACTGGAGTGTCAGGCTACATTACTGTATGGTGCTATAAAAAGTCTGTTTGCCAATATACAGTACACGCATACACCGCATGCAGTGAAGATCCTTTTACTAGTAAAAGTAAAGTAAAATTGGAAACATAAATCTAGAATATATTCTAGAATAGCACTGTGTGAAAGTGCAAAAAGTGAAAAGCCCTCCGGTCAGAGTTGTGGGGGATGAAGGGAGGATGGCAGGACTTCATATTAGACGTACTCAAGTATCAACATGAAGAGTATACGTGTCCAACATCATGATATTTTCAGTACGGAGAGGCAAGATGAAAGGGCTGGTGGTCCCGTTACGGTCGCCCTGAGGACCTCCACTTTAAAGTTGGCTGGTACAGTACATCATATTGATGGATTTGTTGCCTGTCTTGTATGCAATACACTTTAATTAAACCTGTAGTTACGTGCAGGTGGTTTATAGATAAATATAGTGAGTAAAAATGTGGATACTTGCACAAGTCCCCTCAGAAGAAAATACTCAAGTACGGGTGTTTAGCACCCACTCTGGTCTAGCTTTATTTGATATGTGCTAGCAGGGTGATGTGGAATCATTTGACCAGATATTATTCATGGAGGCGGGCAACAGTCAAAGACAAGAGTCTTTGATTAAGGATAGGGTTTACTGACAGAATGACATGTTGCAACATGGAGAGAGCTAGCTTATAGCAATGGCCCTATAGCCTAGATCTCTAAAGAATGGTGAGCTAACTAAAGTATTTATACAGGAGAGTAAACAAAACTAAGTGGAGCTTCGAAGTACATAATATGAATTATAGATATGATGCACAGTGATATCTGGACAATGACGTATACTTATGAGAAGGCTGTGTGTGCATACTGTATGTGTGTACTAGTTGAAGGCTAGGTGTAGAAAGAGAGAGAGTGAGAGGTGGGGGATAGTGTGTGTAGATAGATGTCTGGGAGTGAAGGCTATGTCAAATGTGTATGCAATTGTGCGTGTGTGTGTGCGTGTGTGTGTGTGTGTGTGTGTGTGTGTGTGTGTGTGTGTGTGTGTGTGTGTGTGTGTGTGTGTGTGTGTGTGGGTATGTGTGTGTGTGTGTGTGTGTGTGTGTGTGTGTGTGTGTGTGTGTGTGTGTGTGTGTGTGTGTGTGTGTGTGTGTGTGTGTGTGTGTGTGTGTGTGTGTGTGTGTGTGTAGGTGTGTGTGTGTGTGTGTGTGTGTGTGTGTGTGTGTGTGTGTGTGTGATAGTAAGAGAGACAGAGAGAGGGAGAGGTAGTGTGTTTGTGCATGTGTGTGTGTGTGTGTGTGTGTGTTAGAAAAAGAGGGAGAGAGAAAGAGAGAACTGTGTTGGTAGATGTCCCTGTCGATGTGTTTCCCTCAGAAAAGTAGTTAGGTCCGGTGGTGAGTACAGGATCTGTCGGCGCTCCGCAAATTATTGTTTATTATTATTTGTATTATTTTAGGTGGGGGGGGGGGTGGCCATGTGTCTTGACGGAGGTCCTACATTAAGTCAGTGTTGAAAGCTGACTGGAGATTTGAAAACATGACTACGTGATGTGAACGCACATGTTCAACAGCTAGACATTTTATTTTTAGATCTATAGATCAACCAAGAGATCTAAACTGGAAAAATCCTTATAATTATGTCTTTGTTTCATTAAACTATCCAGTCTCTTTTGGGTTCAGTGCTCATGAAGGAGAGGACATACTGTAAGCTAATGTCACTTTTTGGTAGTCCATCTCAACCACAGGGGGTCCATTTATTTTGTATCTGCAGGCTTTCAGGCTTTCCCCCTTCTGAGGTCTGTCTTGATCCATTGAAGAATAATCGCACAAGTAAATCACACAAGGGGCGACAGCGGCTCAGGAGGTAGAGCGGTCGACTGGTAATCAGAAGGTTCCCGGTTCGATTCCGACTCCTCCCTGCAGCACGTCGAAGTGTCCTTGAGCAACACACTTAACCCCTAACTGCTCCCGATAAGCAGGTCGGCATCTTGCATGGTCGCCTCCGCCATCGGTGTGTGAATGTGTGGGTGAACGTGAGGCATAAGTTGTAAAGGGCTTTGGATAAAAACGCTATATAAATGCAGTCCATTTACCATTTACCAAGTATAGCCATTGCCAATTAGAATTGACAAGCAAAAATGTTACTTGGTATAGAGTCCAAATCTACTGTACAAATTATCATTATCATTATCACAGTTTACTCTGTTCATGGTGGAAAAGTCTCTTTTGCGGTTCACACTTGACATTTACGCTGGCCAGTTTCGAATTGCAGCCTCCCGTAGGTGCTCTTTAACACATTGACCGCCAGCAGCAGGGGGCGCTGATCCCCCTTCAGCGCCAGGTCTTTATTCAATGGATATAGTTTTAGACTGCGACATTTGCGAGTGCTTAAAATATATCTTATATTATAGCTATGGGTCTAATACACCCGTCGACTGTCAGTGAGTTGCTTCCAGTCAACATGCCCGAAACTGATTGTTTTTTCATCTGTACATTTCCGTTTTATACCGTTTTGAATAGAGTATGGTTTGGGTTATTCTGAGTAATTCCAGGAAAAAGACGAGAAAAAGGCATTTTAGTGTAATCCAGTCATCACGTTGTAATTTTTCGGCTGATTATCTAATCATCCTGAAATCAACGCTAGATTATCATTATTATATCTCCTCGTGCATACATGAAATGGCCATCGTAGCAGGGCGCTCCGCCCCCCCCCCCCACCGCAGTCAACGGTAATAAGCACATACACATACACACATATAGCTTTGATAGCGGTAGAAAGAAATATCAGATCAACGCAAGGTTTTATATATAGAGTCCTTACCTGGTATCTGATGTAATGCAAAGAAAATAATCCAATTATCTGATCGCCATTCCAGTTATCCACAGCGGTCATGTCCACATTACCGAGCGTTACACATGAACGGGCGGGCGGGGTTAGTATTCCATGCCGTCGTTGTAAGCCCCTGGCTCGCCAGAGTATTTACACCCCGCCCCCACGGCTCAGATCGGCTCATAAAACACACCAGCCAATTTCCAATGGAATGCAATAGCTCCGCAAGGCAGTAGAGGGCGGTGTTGACCGTCTGCCAGCTCAGACAGGGTCTGAAGGGTATACAGAGGCTGCAGCTATGGATTATGAATAGATATAGCGAATAAACGAAATAACGATCCCAAAAACTAGTTAACTCGTTGTTGGCGCTGAATGTATGGCGGGCAATAACGAGTATACTCATTCTTGGCAATTATTGTGTTAACCCTTGTGCCTTGTTAAGTAACTGACAGAGTTGGCACGTCAGTGCATGAGAGTACCGTTTACCTCCACCATCTGTTCTCTCCCCTCCAGGTATTGCATCCAGCTCACTGATAGACTATCAAAACCAATTGCTTTTAGCTTGTCAATCAGAATGGAGTGATTGACAGTGTCGAAGGCCCTTTGTAGGTCCAGCATGACCATGCCGCAGTATTTGCCCACGTCCACCTCTTGTTTGATGTGGTCGTTCAAATAGAGAAGGCATGTGTCAGTGGAGTGGGATGTTCTGAAGCCAGATTGGAATTCGATTTCTTTCCGCAAGGTGCTTTTCGACCTGTTCGTAGACTATTTTTTTCATGACTTTCGAGATGGAGGTAAGAATAGAAACAGGGCGGTAGTTGCCTGGGTCTAATTTGCTGCCCTTTTTGTGCAGGGGGGTCACTCGCAATTTTGAAGTCCTTGGGGACGTGTCCCTGTTTTATGGAGAGGTTTATTATGTGTGTGATGACTGGGGTGATGGCGGCTGCTGAGTCTCTGAGGAATTTGGAGGGGATGTTGTCATGGCCAGTGGCCTTGTTAGGTTGGAGGGCGCTCAGTTTTTTTGAGTACCTCATCTGTTGTTACTATGTCAAGTTTGAAGTCGTCTTTGCGGACCCCTAGGTTTTTGTAGTATGCTACTATGTGTTCTACCCCAAAATGCCCTGAGTGGGAGGGTAGTTTATTAACCAGTGTTGTGGCTATGTTTGTAAAGAATATGTTTAGGTATTTGGCCACATTCAGTTTGTCTGTGATGAGAGTGTTTTCTGTCTTTATGATTATGTTTGTAAATCATCGCCATCACCTCCAGTATCTGGCTTCTACCTTTCCTCCTTGACATTATTCCTTAATTATTATCCCTACTGTTTGGCAAGCTAGCTAATGTTGCTAGGCGTGGAAGTTGGAGCTTGTGATTGAAAGCGCCAAGCATTGAACGTTGTCGTCTTCTTTTTATTTGCGAATTGCAATCAGGTGGAGTAGCCTTGAGCGTCACGACGCACACTGATCTCAGACCTGCTGTTTGAGATGTCGCTGACTGATCTTTCCGAAAAAGAAAAAAAAACATCTCAAAGAAAACATTTCCCCGATGCTTAGGCCTGGCAGGGGGTCAACTTAGGCCAGGGTTGCGATACACTGGGGGGTAACCCTGGCTAGTGGAGGGTGCAGTGTGTTAGTGAAGTGCTGGTCGTTGCTGCCTGAAGCAGTGGCTCAGGTCTTTACCGCTAGCCTGCTGCACTGTGTGATTGCTCAGGAAGCTCCCCGGGGCTGATATGCTTCAGTAGCCTACGTTCTCTTGGTCTGTTTACTCAGACAGTAAAGCTTCCAGGCATGGTAAATTTCATTACTTACCTCAGCTCCTTTCATCCTAGCTTGGACTCATATTCCCTGTGTCCCTGTGTCCTTGTGTGTGTGTGTGTGTGTGTGTGTGTGTGTGTGTGTGTGTGTGTGTGTGTGTGTGTGTGTGTGTGTGTGTGTGTGTGTGTGTGTGTGTGTGTGTGTGTGTGTGTGTGTGTGTGTGTGTGTGTGTGTGTGTGTGTGTGTGTGTGTGTGTGTGTGTGTGTGTGTGTGTGTGTGTGTGTGTGTGTGTGTGTGTGTGTGTGTGTGTGTGTGTGTGTGTGTGTGTGTGTGTGTGTGTGTGTGTGTGTGTGTGTGTGTGTGTGTGTGTGTGTGTGTGTGTGTGTGTGTGTGTGTGTGTGTGTGTGTGTGTGTGTGTGTGTGTGTGTGTGTGTGTGTGTGTGTGTGTGTGTGTGTGTGTGTGTGTGTGTGTGTGTGTGTGTGTGTGTGTGTGTGTGTGTGTGTGTGTGTGTGTGTGTGTGTGTGTGTGTGTGTGTGTGTGTGTGTGTGTGTGTGTGTGTGTGTGTGTGTGTGTGTGTGTGTGTGTGTGTGTGTGTGTGTGTGTGTGTGTGTGTGTGTGTGTGTGTGTGTGTGTGTGTGTGTGTGTGTGTGTGTGTGTGTGTGTGTGTGTGTGTGTGTGTGTGTGTGTGTGTGTGTGTGTGTGTGTGTGTGTGTGTGTGTGTGTGTGTGTGTGTGTGTGTGTGTGTGTGTGTGTGTGTGTGTGTGTGTGTGTGTGTGTGTGTGTGTGTGTCAAATCAAATCAAATCAAATTTATTTATAAGGCCCGACAACACACGTTAATGTCCCCATGGGCCGTACAGGTCTTCTTTAAATAAGTCAAGAAGAAAGCATAACAATAAGTCAAGAACAGAACAAGAACACCATAAGGTCCAAACATTTTTAGATGAATGCAAAAAATTTAAATTAAAAATGAAAGAATGCAAGCACTCCCAGACATACCCCACGCGAAGGTAAGGAAAAACTCACTAAAACCTAACAATAGGGAAAAAAGCTCCACAGGCAGTGTGGAGGAGAGAAACCTTAGAAGGGCCATTCAAGGGGGGATCTCCCTTCTTAGATGTTGGTGATAGTAGTGTTGCAGACGGACAGTTGGTAAGCATGCACTCATGTGTGTAGTGAAACACAGATGAGTGCATGCAATAGCAACTGAACATTTTGAAAAATTAAAGATAAAGCAAATAGCGATAGCAACAGAACATTTTGAAAGATTAAAGATAGAGCTAATAGCGGATCTGTTTGAGGCACAGGGGCGGCGCAAAGAGGGTCACGTCCTCCCCGTCTTAGTTACGGGACATTCAACACTCCGGTAATTGCTCAGGGACAGCCGGAGACAGGGAGATAGCGGGCGGCGCAGAGAGGGTCGCGAACTCCCCGACATCATCGCGGGACGTCCGGCACTCCGGTCACCACTACGAGACCTCCGGAGACAGGGGGGCAGGCAGAGGGGGTCGCAACCTCCCGGCCTTCATCACGGGATGTCTGACACTCCGGTCAGCACTCCAGGACAGCAAGTCATAGGGGGACAGGGAGACGGGACAGGCGTTAGACAGCTCATGTGATTGTAGTGGGCGGACATAGCAATAGATACAAGTGGTAAGCATATATGTGAATGGAGTAGATATATGAAGTAAGCATATTATGTGAATAGAATAGAAGTACTTAACCCAGCAATGAAACCGCGTTGACTGTTAATCTGTTAACAGTCTGTTAATGCTGTTAATCAGTTGACAGGATCACGGACAGACGACGGTAAATAACTGATCCAAGGCCTCGGAGGTGCATGTAGAGCAGTCACTACAATCTTGGCCAAGACCCCGAGGCATCCATCACCTTAGTCAGCGCCAGGAGACGGGCACTCAGAGAGATGGGGGAGGGAGGGGGGGGGGGGAAAGGGGGTTGGGAGGGGGGGGAGGGGGGAAGAGTTAGAGAGTTCCCATGTTTGTGGTGCTGCAAAAGAGCAGACATGTAGTACCCTGTAGTGCCATGTAGTACCCCGTAGTGCCATGTAATACCCTGTAGTACCCTGTAGTGCCCTGTAGTACCCTGTAGTGCCATGTAGTACCCCGTAGTGCCCTGTAGTACCATGTAGTACCCCGTAGTGCCATGTAGTGCCATGTAGTGCCACGCAGTACCATGTAGAGCCATGTAGTACCCCGCAGTGCCATGCAGTACCATGCAGTACCCCGCAGTACCATGCAGCACCCTGTACCCTAACTAAACTACCCTGTAGTAAACTACCCAGTAGTACCATGTAGTACCCTGTACCATAACTAAACTAGACAGATTAATCTAAAGGTCAGTCCCCGACCAGGTGAGATCAGGGTAGGTTGAAGGAGAGAGAGAAAAGATGAGTCGTAAGCAGGGATTTAAAAGCTTCGACAGAGCAGGCGCACCTGATGACGGCAGGTAATTTGTTCCACAGGTAGGGAGCGCGGTAGACAAAGGCTCTGTGGCCGGCGGATTTCTTTTTAACCCTAGGGATCGATAGAAGCCCCGCATTTTGTGAGCGCAGGGCACGAGCGGGCGAGTATCGGGAGATGAGATCGGATAGATAGAGCGGTGCGAGCCCATTTAAAATTTTGTAGGTGAGGAGTAGTACTTTAAAGTCAGATCGGGCTTGGATAGGAAGCCAGTGTAGGGCGGACAAAACTGGTGTGATGTGATCAAATTTTCTAGTTCTAGTTAGTAACCGTGCAGCCGCATTTTGCACGAGTTGAAGATTTTTGATGCTTGAATTAGGTAGGCCTGAAAAAAGTACATTACAGTAATCCAGACGTGATGAGACAAAAGCATGAATCAGGGTTTCAGCATCAGCCAGGGTTAAAATGGGGCGAATTTTTGCGATATTACGAAGATGGAAGAATGCAATTTTGGTGACATTTTTTATATGTGCATTAAATGAGAGGGAGGAATCAAAAATGACTCCGAGGTTTTTTATGGTGGAGCTCTGGGATACATGACGGGTATCAAAGTTGAGGGAGATGTCCTGAAACAGGCCTCTGTGGTTTGGGGGGCCAACAATTAACATCTCAGTTTTATCTGCATTAAGGAGTAGAAAGTTTTGCGACATCCATTTTTTGACGGCAAGCAAGCAGGCCTCAAGGTTTTGTAGTTGGGAGGAATCATTTGGCTTAATAGGTATATATAATTGGGTGTCATCAGCGTAAAAATGAAAGTTTATGCCAAATTTGCGTATGATATCGCCGAGGAGTAGCATGTAAATCGAAAATAGCAAAGGGCCCAGGACAGAGCCTTGTGGGACACCACATTGCACTGGGAGGGTCTCAGATGTTAAATCATTATAGACCACGCAGTGTGTTCTATCAGTTAAATAGGATTTAAACCAAGCTAGTGCGAGACCCCGAATGCCAACATGATTCTCAAGCCGACCTAGAAGAATCGAGTGATCGATAGTGTTAAATAGGGGTGCACCGATATATCGGTCGGGTATCGGTATCGGCCGATAAGTGCCTTGTTGACTGCTATCGGCCGGCCGATAAGCTCAAATGTGCCGATAGCAGTCGCCGATAAATACCCATCAATTTGTGTAGCGTCAAAAGGCAAAAAAAAAAAGTTCACTCGCGACCTACCTGCACAACGCCCGCCGTCCCCCACACACACACACAATCTACTGCATCAAAGTAACTACTTATGATTAACAAGGCATTCGTTTTGTGGCATTAGCGTTATATAGTTAGTGTTACACGGACAATAACATCAGCATATTATTATTACCCATAGCAGCAAGGCATTACTCCGAGTCCGTTCATTAGCTACCGGGAGATGCAAGACTAACGTTACTGGTGAAAATGTGATTTGCGTTGGAATACTCCTTTGTCAACTTGCTGTACTTTGCTTGCAGGTCTGCAGCCATTATTGCTGCATTATGAATAGCCCCAACTTTAGCCAAGGTAACGTTATGGCTAAACCTTTAACAATAGTTAACGCTAGCTTTCGGTTAGCTGTTCAATGCTATTAATAACACAACTCCCCGTCAACACCCTCTCTCGGGAAGATGGCATTTAAGAAAGTATCTGCTGTTAAAATGAAGTGTTACACGTTCAATAACAAGCATATTATTTACCCGAAGATAGCAGTAAACAAGGCATTACTCCGTTAGTCCGTTCATAGCTCGGTTCCATTCCGTTGCTCATTCCGTACCCAACTACACATTCTGCAATCTGTTAATAAAGTTTTCAACCAGACAAATGTATAGAAAGGCTTTGTTTTATTATAACATTTGTTGCAGTAAAATCATTATGTCTCATTTGGTCATGCGTGGAGCGCCGGTCGGCGGGCCGGGCAGCTAACGTAGCTACGTTAAGTGTGTTCTGCTCTCGCAAACAGAACAATGGCGGCATGCCCGGAAGTAGAAAAATTAATAAACGCTTGCCGATTGGTGGTAAGGACAGCAGGAGGTGGGTGCTAGCGGTGTGGCGTAATTGGCCGAATCGACTGTCAATCAAAATGGTTCCATTGCATTGGTTGAAAGCTCTGGTTGAGAGAATAGTATCCCGCTGCAGGCCGCAAGAATGATTCCATTGCATTGGTTGAAAGCTCTGGTTGAGAAAATAGTATCCCTCTGCAGGCCGCAAGACGATACTGGGAGAGAGATAGTGATACCATAAACATATTTCTTGATGTTTCCTTTTTTTAAGTAAGTAAAGAGGCCTACAAATACAAACATACACATACAAATATACAGTAGTTTCATAAAAAAAAAAAAAAAAAATTACAAATACTTATATACAAATATCGGTATCGGTATCGGCCGATAGTGTTAGTTGAACAATCGGTATCGGTATCGGCGGCCAATTTTCATATCGGTGCATCCCTAGTGTCAAAGGCTGCACTGAGATCAAGCAATAAGAGCACAGAAGTGAGGTTTGAGTCAAGAGAGAGCAGTAAGTCATTTGTGACTTTGGTAACCGCCGTTTCGGTGGAGTGTAAGGCTCTAAAGCGAGATTGAAATGATTCATTAAGATTATTGTTTGATAAATGGTCAGTAAATTGCGTTGCGACGATCCGTTCTAACACCTTGGATAGGAATGGAAGATTGGAGATAGGTCTGTAATTTTTCAAGATTAGAGGGTCGAGGTTCGGTTTTTTAAGTAGTGGTTTAATGACGGCTGATTTAAAGGCCAGGGGCACCACGCCAGTAGACAAGGAGGTGTTGAAGATATTGAGTAGGGCAGGGCCTAGAGTTGGGAAGTGTGTGTGTGTGTGTGTGTGTGTGTGTGTGTGTGTGTGTGTGTGTGTGTGTGTGTGTGTGTGTGTGTGTGTGTGTGTGTGTGTGTGTGTGTGTGTGTGTGTGTGTGTGTGTGTGTGTGTGTGTGTGTGTGTGTGTGTGTGTGAATATGAATTAGCTCAGTATGTTCTTTTTGTTAACACTTTGAGCGCCACGCCTGGTTTTCCTTTTTACCGGCTGAATGCCACCATCGGCGCCAATGTTAACGTTAATATCGCCTAATCTATGTTTTAAATTATGGCTATGTGTCTAATCTGCCCATCGCATTATCAAAGACTATTTTCCAGTCAGTGCTGTCAAGGCAGATTGTTTTTTTATCGCGTCGTTTCCGTTTCAGAGCAGTTAGAAAAGCCCCCGTTTTGATATAAAAAACAGCTAATTCTGGAGCATTCTATGAAAATCGTCTTTTAGTGGAATATTCCACAACGTTGATATTCGTCTGCCTTTTTATGAATCGTTTTCAAATAAACGCTAGATGATCAATATTATACGTGCACGCAAGCACATTACGGCCGCGCGCGGATAATCGCCTCGTTGATTTCCTCTCTGACTTTTACAGTGAAACCGAAAGAAGACATTTCACAAAACAGCCTATATCTTCATCAAACTTACTCTGATTATCCTAACACTGATAACATAGAGTCCTTACCTGACATCAGATGGTATCCAACTGGTATATTCCAATTCCTGATCACCATTCGAAAAAATCGATACGTGTATGGATCCAACGCGATACTGTAGAACTCCATGATCAGCGGGGATCTGAGGTTCCAGAATGAACTGTGGTAACCCCGGCTGGATCAGTGGACTGGAAAATGTACCGGAGTACCGGATTTTTTTCCCCATTCATTTTCATTGAGTCCATTCCAAAATCACTTATGTCATCTGGGAGACGACAGGGGGCGCTTTTTTCCACAGTGATCGCTGGCGCCGCTCGGCTATACTCGGGTAGGCTCGGGTGATGCAATAATTTTTCAGATCGCTAAAAAAAATAAAAATAAAAAAATTCAGAGAAATCTCGTGAGTGGCATTCAACGTCACTATTAAAAACCCGAGATATCTTGTGAGTGGCACTCAAAGTGTTAAGTCTGGGGGAGCTCCAGTAGCTCACCACGTACCGCGAGTGCTATTTCAGCGCCGTGGACAACCGTGCTCGTCACGGATCTGGGGCTGAGCGCGTTCGAATCCCGGACGGCAGACGTGCCTTTCCCAGAGTGTCTTCCCCCCCATCTGAACCCTTTCAGCCTGCTTCTGTCGGTCGAACTTGACCAAGTATGAATGCGATGAAAAAAAAAAGCGATAAACGCTAAAAGAACCAGCTGACTGGTCAAAGTTAAAAAAAAAAAAAAAAAAAAGTGTTAAGTCTGTTTTGTGGTACGGCTCGTCCTGTTCATTAAAATATTCCCATGGGGAGATCATCCCTGAAGATGTTCACCACGGTCACGTTGTTGGCAGATTAAAAGCTGTACAGTGGAGGTATTTTCCTCCCAGTGTGTGGGCTGTGATCGTGTAGGTTGGTCGAAGCTACAGTGTATCATCAGCCCTGCTCTTCATCTGAAACCCACAGTGATCCTAATTCACCAGGCTGTCCCCAGTCCAATAATCGGTCGGTTTGATTTATACTCGGAGGTGAAAATGCCATAGGAGGTGTCACTGGTCCCGGCATAGGCCAAGGAGCACCTCTCCCAAAATGTAACTGCACATAGGGTGACACAGCACCGCAAGTGATGTGATTGGCTCACGTACCTCGAGCCACGTATCTCAGCATTTACCTTTGCTCTCTTGTGGAGGAGAGATGAGCAAAAAGGTCGCATGGAACTATAAATGCTGAAACCCCCCACAACCACCGCAGATAAAGAACCTACATGGAGGTCTAAAACGGCCTTTAGTCTATTTTAATGCTGTTTTCAATACCGAACGAGTGATTTCCTGATATATAAAGAGAGGTCCTTTTGCATTATTGCGTGTGGCTCAGATTTCACAGATTTGTCTATGAAATCAGCTAATTGATTAGTCGACTAGAAGAATGCACCCACTCTGCACTCAACATTGTACTGGGTAGATGACATTATAATAGAGGCTCTGTGCAACACCATAACGCGAACACCCTCAATTTATTGGTTGAATATGCTGATGATAGAAACGAGAGTTTCCTAGTTGCCAGTCTCAACAGATGTTTTATGTATCAACAATGGCACCATCTCGCAGCACACAATAACCCCCCCCCACACACACACACACACACACACACACACACACACACACAGACATGCACAGATATGCACACAGACACACACACACAGACATGCACAGATATGCACACAGACACACACACGCACGCGCACACGCACAGAACTCCCACCTCACCAAGGCTATCGCTCTGTGTGAGAAGTCCAGAATCTATCAGAAGGATTGCTTATCTGATCTCAGAACTCCAACCATAGAACACCAAAGCTGGTCAATAATATACCTGAAGGGGAGGCTGAAGCCTTTCTGAGAAACATTTCTTCTCTCATATTCTCTATAATCCTTTCCAAACATCCCCGACATCTCTATCTCCCTTAGTTCGTGCTCATCAATATTTAAACCATTCCAAGGCCAGTCTGACTGACGATGATCCAGTTTGTTGTCTCAAATCTCATCCCATGCATCGAGGGGGCCATTTTGTTTGAAACCGGGTTGCTTGTTTAAGATAAGATAAGATAAGATATTCCTTTATTGATCCCCTTGGGGAAATTCAAGTGTATTCCTTCTCAGTACATGTGCACAAAGGCAGCACATCCCAGCCCGTGACCGTTGTGAGTTTCACCGCACGCACCGGCGTCACCACCAATCCGCTCCAACAGACAGGAGATTGGGCCGAGTGATGAATAATGTATCATAGGCATTATCAGCCGATGAAGAGCTGCACACATGAGTGATGCCATCCTTTTAACCTGGTGTATGTGTGCATGCGTGTGTGTGTGTGTGGGCTTAAGGCTCCCACATTATAGTCAGGCAGAACGTATTCCGCAGAGGTCCACGCATACTCAAAGCAGACTCAAAGCGGACCCAAAGCGCAAAGCTAAAATGTTCTAATCATGTGGACGTCTGCGTCGCTCACTTGGTGTCACACAAAAGGCTTCTCGGTGTGGTGTGTTGATTGACATCGACCTGCATTAAATGTGACACCGATCTGCATTTTACTCTGAATACTCATTCCGTGCCAAAATTTCTTTATGGCGGAGTTAAAATTGTAAATTGTATTTTGTACATAGGAACCAGTTTCTCAGGAACTTAGCATGTCTTTTTTTATCATGCACACCTTGTGTCTTACCAATTTTTTTTTTTTTCTATGCCTATTTTTATTATTGTATTTTGCACAATCGATGCAGGCATGACCACCCACATTTCACTGTATGCCCTGGTATGTATGTGACAAATAAACCTCTGGATTCTGGATTCTTAAGAGAGATTAGGGCAGGATCATGGTTCTATGGGTAGGATTGGTCCGGTAAGACTTTGGCCGGTAGATGACGCAAAATGTTGTTTTACTATCGCTAATCGTTATCCATTCCAACATTTGGACCATGTCTTTTCATCATCTGAAGAAACTTGTGTGTAAAACTGCCAGTTTCAGGCCGGCTGGGTAGCGCAGTGGAGAATGCACTCGCCTACCACCGCAGAGACTCTGGGATTGAAAAAAAAGTGAAAAAATAATCAATTATAATAATAATAAATAATAAATTATTATTTCAAAATCTTGGCAACGGAGATAACCTAGACTCTTTATTTTGGTGGACGATGCCATGACAGAAAGTGTAAATAGCGCACAAGGAATGTGGGAAATGTAGTAAACTGGCATGAGAAATGCAGGAAATTGGTACGCTCGACTATGAAACCTCAAACGACTGTGGACATCCACTCACAGTACGCCCGACTCTGTGGGAGCCTTAAGGTATAGATTTAGGGGGGGGGGGGGTGCAGGGGATATGTTGCCCTCAATATTGAGTAGAGGTCAATTTGTCCCCCTAAAAAATATAGGTAAATATGAAAGACCACCCCCTCCCCAAAAATAATAAAGGGGTCAAAACATTTATATATTCTTCTTACACCTTTAACTATATATTAACCAGCAATTTAACCAGACACCCCTACAGGACTATACCATCTCTGCCTTGCAGCCGTGCCTCGCATAACACTAGAATGCAGGAAATAATAATAATAATAGTGATAATAATAAATAAAAAAAATTCAGGGGGGAGATAGTTCCAGAGGGTAGGGGACACCACGCTGAAGCCTCTGTCAACGAAAGTCCGCAACCTAGTGTCCGCCAAAAGTGTTTGACACTTTTCCAGGGGGAGGACCACCAGACCCCCCGCTTAAAGTGTAACCCCCAATGTTGAAACCAAGAAGGAGGAAAGAGGAGGGCGACTGACATTCAGTTTAAATTAATAACAATGAACATCTTCCTATAAATAAATGTCTACTTTTCCACTCTCTATTGCATAGGTGTCAAACTCATGGCCCGCGGGCCAAATGTGGCCCGCCACGTCATTTGATGTGGCCCCCCAAATGCTCTGATAAAAAAAAAATAAAAAATCTTAACATTAATCTTGGGTTAAAAAATAGCGGCGTTAAAATAATTGTGGGTTAATGCGTTAATAAAGCTTTAACTTTGACAGCCTTAGTTATTACACATTCTTACACGTATGTTGAACATCTGAGGTATTGATGAAGTAACAAAGGGAAAAAGCCAAAAGCACTTACTCCTCAGACATTCTTTGACAATTTTACAGCCCAAAATACAAAAAAGATCCAGGCGGAATAGGTAACAAAGGGTTGAAGAAATATTGTCTGAACTGTCAGATGCAAACTGGCTGTGTGACATAACCGAGCATCTCGCTCAATTGAATAAGAAGCTGTAGGGACGCAAACAAGTCCCACCCAAAACTTGACCAATATAGTTGTGAACTAAGACAACCCTTATTTTGTTATTTTTGAGTACAGTTACAGTTGTGTGTTCATGCAGACACATAATAGCAATTTCATTACGAATTGAAAATGGTGGACCCTGATGTAAACAAGTAGAAAGTCTTTCTCTGGTCTGCATCCCCTTAACAATTGTGTGTATTGAGCTGTACTGTACTGTACCCATTCTGCAATCTGTTAATTAAAGTTAATTAAACTATCTTCCATTAGTTGGATGTATGGCCTCTGCAAGGTTGTGTTTGTAACATCTGCTACATCTGTCCCACGTGTTCTTTGCAGCTCAGTTGTTAGTTCTGCCCCTCTTGACTGTGACAAAAAGGTTTTGAACAAACTTAATGTCATAGCTTGTATTTGATGATCTTCTTCTTTGTTATTTACTTGAATGGTTTGATCATTGATTAATGGAGTAATATGGGGTTCTGATCAACTAAAATTATTTGGTAAAATAACATAAGCTAACATATATTTTTACATCTATGCAAATGCATATGCAATATGTATAACTTGAATAAGTAATAAATACAGAAACAACATGTTTAACAATAATGTAAATGAGTAGCTACATTTATTTTACATTACATTAACATTTATACGGTCTTTGGCCCTTTGAGGGCAACCATAATGCTGATGTGGCCCTCTGTGAAAATGAGTTTGACACCCCTGCTATTGCCAATTGATATAATACAATAATGATTCAACCTATAACCAGTTCATAAATACTTTTTAAATGTTATTGGTTGTTATTGGCCGTTAGTGGTGTCTGGTAGGACATTCCCGGGAAAATCCTCCGGCACACAGGAAGTGACACGTTTAGCATCACCAGCAGCGACAGCAGTTTGTTTGGAAAGAAGAGAACACTCATTAGTTAGCATGGATTTTCAAGACGGAAAGTAGGTCAATACGGTGCAAACCGCAACAGCAATGACCGCTTATCACCAATCGATGCCTCTAAAACGAACTAAAATCTTCTTGCAGATTACCGCTTTAAAGTCAACACACTGTACCGTAGCCCTCGTTCCAAAAGCTCAAAATCTGATTGGTGCATTAACCACAAGGCAGGCAGAGCAGAGGACAGAATGGCTGTTATGTGAAGGGTGTTGTCAGCCCTCCGCTATGTTAAGTGAGTTACAGCTGATGGTACCCTCCCAAATCCCCAGCCAGAAGAAACATTTGCAAACCATTGATTATCTTTCATTTTTAGTGAAATGTGGAGAGTAATCTTATAATGGCACAGCAATAAAAAGGAGCTTGAAGACAGAGCCATTCAGAAATGAAAACACATTGGAGCCAGAGATATTCAGGGCCTCGTCGCAATGTAATATTGATGGGGCAGACAGCCGGGGGAAGCGGGAATGAAACTGAGAACAGTTGCTACACTCAATGCTTGTTCATACGGTACAGCTTATGAATATACACTCTTTTCCAGGGGGAAGGACCACCAGACCCCCTGCTTAAAGTGTAACCCCCAATGTTGAAACCAAGGAGGAGGAAAGAGGAGGGCGACTGACATTCAGTTTAAATTAATAACATATGAACATCAACTTCCTATAAATAAATGTAATATTGATGGGGCAGACAGCCAGGGGAAGCGGAATGAAACTGAGAACAGTTGCTACACTCAATGCTTGTTCATACGGTACAGCTTATGAATATACACTCTTGGACCGCAGGTATTCTAAACATACAGACAGAGCCACAAAATGGTCTCCAATATCAACAGATCCCTGTCTACCTGCAATACTGCATAAAGTGTATGAAGGGTTTATGATGGACAGATGGAAGGGAGGTAGGGGGAGGGGCAGAGTTATAATCCTCCTCTCTTCTCACCTCTTCATTATGTATCTATCCATCTTCCAGTCAGCATTCATTCATTTCAATGCAGATGAGGCACCTTAGTATGTGGAACTCTGGGACCGTGCCCAGAGTGTGTGTGTGTGTATGTGTGTGCGTGCATGCCTGTATCTGCATTTAAGTGTGTGTGTGTAAGTGCACACACGTGTGCATTGTGTGTGTTTGTTGCTCCAGTCGAGAGCCCTTGTCTCTCAGCTCGCTGGCTTCTCTCAGACCTGCTGCCCTCTCTGTCCAGCTCTCTCTACACCCAGCTGGAGGATGGCATCCTGACCACCCACTTCATCACTCATCCCCCAGGAAACCGTAGGGTAAATCTGGAGCAAGAAGAGCAGCCAGCTGGCCCCTGTACTCACCTCGCAGGAGTCCCTCTCCCAGGAGTGTCTCTCTCTCTCTCTCTCTCTCTCTCTCTCTCTCTCTCTCTCTCTCTCTCTCTCTCTCTCTCTCTCTCTCTCTCTCTCTCTCTCTCTCTCTCTCTCTCACTCCGTGGACCTTCTCAAACAAGCCAAAACATCTTGTACTGATTACTCTGAAACTTATCAAGCTCGCCTTTCCTGTCTGCTCCCTTTACAAGCAACCTTGTTCCCTGTACCCTTTAAAGTAGCATGCTGACTAAGCCTTGCTGCGGGCTGTTTGTTTTCTGAACACACTTTATCTACTGTATAGGCATTAAGCTGCGTTGCAATGCTCCCTCTGATGTTTGTGTAAATAGCAATTAATCAAAAGTAATAGGCAGCTGCATGGCTGGGATCCACTTGGAGGATTTTATAGGTATTAATCCCAGTGGGATTAATGACTTTGTGTTAACTCCCTCTATCTCACACTCTAGACGGAATATTATTCAGGAACACACATCCACAAGATTATGGAAAACACAAGTCCTCAATGCTAAACTAAATTAATGAAGAAGACTTGTGCTTTAATTAGTGCTTATTCTCACAGCTCGGAAACAAATGCTTGATTTTCATAATCAAAGTCAAAGTATCCACACAAAGCAGTGACGTGAGTTACAGTTAGTGAGATCACAATGACACGTTTGGGGCAAACTTTACATCAATGTATTTAGATGACAAGGACACAGAGTGTCATAGATGCAAAGCGCTCATCTTGCACAAGGTGTAATGCATGAGAGCTGCCGCTAGGGGCAGAGTGAGTGAGTGAGTGAGTGAGTGAGTGAGTGAGTGAGTGAGTGAGTGAGTGAGTGAGTGAGTGAGTGAGTGAGCGAGTGAGGGAGGAAGGGAGCGAGTGAATGTGAGAGAGAGTTAGTGAGTGAGTGAGTGAGTGAGTGAGTGAGTGAGTGAGTGAGTGAGTGAGTGAGTGAGTGAGCGAGCGAGGGAGTGAGGGAGGAAGGGAGCGAGTGAATGTGAGTGAGTGAGTGAGTGAGTGAGTGAGTGAGTGAGTGAGTGAGCGAGCGAGGGAGTGAGTGAGTGAGCGAGCGAGGGAGTGAGGGAGGAAGGGAGCGAGTGAATGTGAGTGAGTGAGTGAGTGAGTGAGTGAGTGAGTGAGTGAGTGAGTGAGTGAGTGAGTGAGTGAGTGGGTGAGTGAGTGAATATGAAGATAGCTGTGAAGTGTCTCATTAGAGTCCAGAGGAAAAGAGAGTACAATATTCCCTACCCTATTACAGGAAACAGCTAAAGCGCACAAGCTCCTCCCATGAGGCCCATAAAAAGCACCATGAATGTGTCTGCAGTAAAAGGCAGTGTCTGCTACAGGCTGCTGGGAAGTCATGGTTGCTTTAGCTTTGTGGTTTCTGTATGCTCTCAATTGTAGGAATAGCCCATTATTGTTTGTGTTGAATGATGCGCATTTGAAAAAAGAAAATCCCTTTTCCCCTTTTCTGTTCCAGCTGAGCTGATGCCTGATGCTGATGTTTGTTCCCCCACCACATAGCAGTTAATTACCAGTCTAGCACCGGGTAAACATGTCATGCTAGCACTAGCACCGGGTAAATATGTCATGCTAGCACCGGGTAAACATGTCATGCTAGCACCGGGTAAACAGGTCATGCTAGCACCGGGTAAACATGTCATGCTAGCACCGGGTAAACATGTCATGCTAGCACCGGGTAAACATGTCATGCTAGCACTAGCACCGGGTAAACATGTCATGCTAGCACCGGGTAAACATGTCATGCTAGCACCGGGTAAACATGTCATGCTAGCACCGGGTAAACATGTCATGCTAGCACCGGGTAAACATGTCATGCTAACACTAGCACCGGGTAAACATGTCATGCTAGCACCGGGTAAACATGTCATGCTAGCACTAGCACCGGGTAAACATGTCATGCTAGCACCGGGTAAACACGTCATGCTAGCACCGGGTAAACATGCCACGCTAGCCTTGGGTAAACATGCCACGCTAGCCTTGGGTAAACATGCCAACCTAGCACTGGGTAAACACGCTGCACTAGCACTGGGTAAACACATCACGCTAGCACTGGGTAAACACGCTGCACTAGCACTGGGTAAACATGCTACGCTAGCTCCGGGTAAACAAACACACCTGGATCACAGTACAATTCTAGTCTGACAGCAGTTTCTTAATTTGATTAGCAGCCATTATAAGCACTTATTGTTCTGAACATGTCCTAGTGGAAATCATAGGGATGAATAGAGAGGGAAGTGTGCACATATACAGACACACACATGCACATGCACACACACAGACAGACAGACACACACTGGTAGGCTACTCCCTATATTATCTGGTAATCCAATGTCAGGTAATTTGTTGCAGATTGAAAGTCAAGGTCGTAGAGTTGGTGTGTGCATATTAATCTTCAGTTTGTAAAGGTTTGACTCGCTGTTGGAAATTGCCGGCGGCGGCAGTATATTTTGCAAGTTGGAATCTGATTTAGGCTGATAGCAGCCGAGCGGAGGAGCACTGAGAGAAATGTCCCCGCTCTGCGGCGCGCGGCGTCTCCTCATAACGTTGCATTAATATATATCTAACAGAACAGACTACGATCAGCATAAATCACACAGAGGAGCCCGGGGGTTAGAGCCACTCTCCGCTCTGAACCTTATTTTTCATAGGTCTGAATGAGGAGCTGCGCTTTTCCCCATAGCTCTCTAATAACGTCTATCTGAACCCGCCCTGTCTTATATAAACAACTGAATGAATATTTTGATTGGTTCGACAGGAGGACACAGATCACAACTACTACACATCGAAGACATACGGCCCCGCTGACCCCATGAGCAAGGACTTGTGGGTAAATATCGACCAGATGGACAAGGGGAAGGTGAAGATCCACGGGATTCTGTCCAACACACACAGGCAAGCTGCGGTAAGATGACACACGCAACACACTGCCATACGTGCATGTTGAGCTTCATCATGTCCTCACACGATAGTCTGGAGAGTGGGGCATTTAAGGTCCTTGTTTGGTTTGTTTTGATTTGGTATTTTCACAAATTTGGATCAACCGTTTGGATAGCTTCTCTGCAGTGTGGAGGCTGTAAATTCAAAGCACTCGCTACCTCTGCACAAGTAGGTGCCCCCACATGAGGCGCATACTGATGAGGTCACACAGGCGTACACCAGGGTGCCCGGGTACAGAGTAGAACGGCGGCAGGCCAAAAAATAGCACCCAGGTTGAACAATGGCCGGATAAAGAGACAGAAAGGACTTCCACATTGTGTATTCTTCAGGCACTGAGTGATGGCTTGAACCATTACAAAGCTATTCCTTTTAGTCAGAGGAGGGCCCGGAAAGCAAGGCTTTTCTTCCAGATTAGCAGTGCATGTTTGGCTCCGTCCAGAGAATCGATAGGTCGGATATGAATGCGTCGCCTCCTCCGTCCCCGGCGGCCGGTCAGACAGCGGAGAGACACAGATCGAGCCACGGAATGATACGTCCGCCATGGGCCTCTTAGCCTTCCGAACGGAAGAGCCAGACGCCTGTAGCTAGACACTACGACGACGAGGACCCTGGCTAACATCTCAGACGAGCACGGTTCATGATGTTGTTGGCGTCTGAGTCTTTGGATATTATGAAGAACTGTGTGAAAGAAATGTGTGTTTGGAACGAGAAGGGAGTGTGCACTCCAGTGATCCTGGCACCGCTGGCTGCCAGCTGTTGGCCTGGCCACTGACCATAATCAGCCAATAGGCTCGTGAAACACGACGTGCCGCAGAGGTCAACGTCGTCGCAGCACCGCAGAGAAGTTAAGCTGCGGATCGACTATTTAGTCGTGGTAATTGAGAGTGGTCTGCCACAGGATTATTCCCCCCGGGCGTAATCTAGAGATCATGTTGCCGTATGTTTACTGTGTGGAGTCAAGCTCACTCACGTCTCCGGAACATTCTGTGGCGGCGTTAGGCTAGAGGGCACAGTCAGGTTGCAGTGGCCCCTAGGGAATTGATATACAGGAAATATTACTAGTTATTTATAATTTGATTATTTGAGGCAGTCCCGTTCTAGATAATAATCTCCACTGCTTCAAAGAGTTGTCCCTTGTATCATGCTCTGAAGCGGTGATGGGTCCATTCCGTAATTATGTGATAATGAACATAAAGATATTTTCATTGAGGGAGGAAACTTTCATGAATGTCCTAAATGTGATCAGTCTTTATACAATATATAACTTTGATCGTCTTTTGTCCCTTGAGACGTACTACATTTACTTTAAATGAGTCATGACTTGTCTACTGTTCCAAAATGACTGGAAGACTGGAAAAGGTCAAACGGAGGAGTGCCTCTATGTTTACTTTACGCATCCTTCCTGAAAGGGATGAACAAAGTCTCTCTTCTCTTACCTCTCTCTCTCTTTCTGACCTGGGTCATTTGTCTATTTCTCTCTTTGTCTCCCATGCAGAGGGTTAATCTGTCCTTCGATTTCCCCTTTTATGGACATTTCCTCCGTGAAATCACCGTGGCAACTGGAGGTAAGTGAGGACTACCTCAACTCTACAGTAGCCCTTAGTGTGTGTTATTATTGGAACCGTGCTTGGCACAGTTCACTTTACCAGTGCAGACAATTCCTCCTTGTCCTGGGGTTTATGAGGGGTTGTATGAGGTTAGTAAAAATTATTCTAAAGCACAGGGGCAGTTGAGAAATAGTGTGTGCACGACACGTGCGTGTGTGTGCGTGCGCGCGACTGTGTGTGCGTGCGTTAGTGCGTGTGTGTGTGTGTGTGTGTGTGCAT
Source organism: Notolepis coatsorum (assembly GCF_963971535.1). Lineage (NCBI taxonomy): Eukaryota > Metazoa > Chordata > Actinopteri > Aulopiformes > Paralepididae > Notolepis > Notolepis coatsorum. Next base: position 65,528,497 of record NC_140176.1, read on the forward strand.
GCGTGTGCGCGCGCGTGTGTGTCTCTGCCAGACGAGACATGTCAATAGTCTCGTAAAACAAGATGTACCACAAAGGTCAACTTCATCACAGTGGTTCTGAGTTAAGCTGTAGAGTGAATATTTAGTGCATGTGTGTGTGTGTGTGTGTGTGTTGTACCTGTTTGTGTGTGTGTGTGTGTGTGTGTGTTTGTGTGTGTGTGTGTGTGTGTGTGTGCGTGCGTGCGTGTGTGTGTTTGCGTGTGGGTGTGTGTTATATAACTGAGACGAGACACTCAGTGTTGAATATTCGTTCGGTCAGACGGCGGGTGGTTTTACTGCGTCTGCCGGGACGGTTCCAGACCGACTGGAAACGAAGCACACTGAGGGGGGGTTTGAAAAGCCTCGTCTGGCAGAGACCGCAGTACAAAACCACGACAGCACTCAGCATTACTGGCTGTCTGTGTAGGCAATCAACTGGTAGGAACCCGTCTTAAAGCTCTCAGCACCACTGGCCAGACTAGGAGGAGGGGGAGGGGGACCCAACTCAGCAATACCGGTCTCGCACCATGAGTGTACTGGAAGAGAAACCAGACCTGGGTGGGTTTGGCCTGGAAGCTGCAAGTCCTCCTCAATGCCAAGTGCACAAGTTCACTATTGATCTAGGTGTGGGATAGTGGTGTAACAGTATGCTTACTACTGGCACAGATACATCTGTGATACTATAGATCTGTATCTGCCTGTCTGTCTGTCTGTCTGTCTGTCTGTCTGTCTGTCTGTCTGTCTGTCTGTCTGTCTGTCTGTCTGTCTGTCTGTCTGTCTGTCTGTCTGTCTGTCTGTCTGTCTGTCTGTCTGTCTGTCTCTCTCTCTCTCTCTCTCTCTCTCTCTCTCTCTCTCTCTCTCTCTCTCTCTCTCTGTGTGTGTGTGTGTCTGTCTCTCTCTCTCTCTCTCTCTCTCTGTCTCTCTTTGTCTGATTCACTCTGTATCTGTTCTCATCTCTCTCTCTGTCCTCCTTTATCTGCCCCTCTCTCTCTCCCTCTGTGTATCCCTCTTTCTGTCTCTCTCTCTGTCTGTCTCTTTCTCCATCTCTCTCTCCCTCTCTGTATCTATCCTTCTTGCTGTGTCTCTCTCTTTGTCTGATTCACTCTGTCTCTCTTTTTCTGATCTCTCTCTCTATTCTCTCTATTCTATCTTTCTCTGACTCTCCGTATCTGTCCTCTCTCTCTGCCCCTCTCTCTCTATCTCTCTCCCTCTCTGTATCTATCCCTCTTTCTGTGTCTCTGACTCACTCTGGTCTCTCTGTTTCTCATCTCTCTCTCTCTCTCTCTCTCTCTCTCTCTCTCTCTCTCTCTCTCTCTCTCTCTCTTTCTCTGTCTATCTGTCATATTGGCATGGATGCAAGCAAATGGATTACACCGTGGTTTCAGACACGTGACAAAAGAAGCTGTGTGTGTGTGTGTGTGTGTGTGTGTGTGTGTGTGTGTGTGTGTGTGTGTGTGTGTGTGTGTGTGTGTGTGTGTGTGTGTGTGTGTGTGTGTGTGTGTGTGTGTGTGTGTGTGTGTGTGTGTGTGTGTGTGTGTGTGTGTGTGTGTGTGTGTGTGTGTGTGTGTGTGTGTGTGTGTGTGTGTGTGTGTGTGTGTGTGTGTGTGTGTGTGTGTGTGTGTGAGCAGGGAACATCTTCCACTGACTCTCAAGGGTGAAACCACAACACCCCAACCAGCTATTATCACATCAAAGAGCAAAGGAGCCCAAGACCGTACCCAACCATCCCAGCGATGTGATGTGATGCTTCCATTTGCCTCCTAATAATTTAATAACAAAGAAATAAATCATAATTACCATCGGACTGTATAATTTTCCTCATTTTGATTACTGAACATCGGCCGTTTATGATGCGTAACACGTCGCGGGCCGGTTCCGTTGGACAGCAGCTACTAGCACAGAGGAGATAAAGGACGTCTGCATTTCTCCAGACACTAGAGGTAGGATGGAGGGAGGGAGGGGGCCAAGGAGCAGAGGGTAAAACCGAAGAGGAGGAGAAGCAGCTATCTGTCTTTCACAGACCTCCAGAGCTTTGTCTCTGAAAAACACCCACGCCTCCAATCCCTCTGTTTTCAGGGTCTATCTGTCTGCCTCTCCTCCACCACCACGCACGCCTCCCCCTCTCTCTCCTCCCCCCTCTCTCCCCTTTCCCTGCATCATCCACCCCGTCCGACCTTCCGACCTTAAGACTTTGTGAGATTAGTACAATAAGGCTAGAATAGTAGTAGCAGCAGTAGGAGTAGAGGACAGCACAGCAGCCCGGTCTGTTTAAAACAAAAACATCAAAAGCATCAGGCGATAAGATACGAATTGGCACTGGTTGGCTGACTAGTACCACGTGATCAGCCAGGGCTGAGGAGAGTCTGTGGGGCGAATTCACAAAGAACGGATTGCGCGGCACTAATAGCACCCTTAACTGTGCACGATTAGCGCACGGTATCTGCTCCGTCTTTGCGAGCTATTCACTAAAGATATTGTGCGGATGATATACTCGTGCAAACACGCCCATGGTGTGCAATTTGCTCCTGATTTGCCCCAGCGCAGTTGGCTCGCAGAGCAGTTTGCACCTGGCAGCGCTGTTGGCAGATATCAGGAAGAGGGGAAAATAAACCCGAAACGAGGGAGAGGGAAGCTCTTAGACATAACAGCATTTTTCACCATTTGTATTTTGTTTATTTCGTATTGTATTTTATTTATTTCGTAATGTATAGAGCTTGCTTCATTTGTATTTTCATGACACATTGCATCCTTTGTTTTTGTCACTATCTTTTGTCATTGCATTTGTTTGTCATGTCATCCCCAAATAAATTATTTTGAGCAGACATGTCCGAAGTTAGGCACTGTGCCAGTGAGAAAGTTGTATTTAATGTTAAGAGTTAGTTAAGAAGGGCGGTTAGGTGGCGTAGCAGAGATTGCGTTCGTCACCAACCCCGGAGCTGTGAGCTGGATTCGCCTGTTCGAATCCAGCTCACAGCTCCGGGGTTGTCACCAGCTTGGCTGGCCGTTCACACTAATACAATTGGCTGTATTAGAGGGTGAGAGAAGCTGGCGGGGTGGGTCCGGGTCGTTGTAAACAGCGACTCCTACAGTTCGGTCGGGGCGCCTGCTAAGCGCGGATAGGACCTGAGTGGGATAGTGTGATCCTTCCACACGCTACGCCCTCTCAGGGAGGATCCGCGCTGCCAGGTGAAAAGAAGCGGTTGATTGGCTGGACGTGTGTCAGAGGAAGCACGTGATAGCCTCCACTCTCCCAGATGATCTGACTGTGGGGGGTAAGTGCGCAGCGACCAGGAAGGGGATTGGGAATTGGCATACGACTAACATTGGGATGGGAGAAAATCGGAGGAAAATGGAGGGGGAAAAAGATCAAAGTTGTATTTTTTGTATCTACTTTTTCTCCCATTTTCTATTTTTCCTCCATCCCAATTTCGTATTGTCCAATTCTACCCTCCCCTGTCTCGAACGCTGTTAGGCCATGCCTCCCACAGGTCGGTTGCAATGTGGACCAAGCCTTGCATCATGTGTCCCCTCCGGTACACGAGGAGGCAGCTGTCGCATCTTTTCACCTGTACAGCGCGATCTCTCAGCAGCGAGGGTCTGCGTGGGAGGGACACGCCGCCCTCGTTGCTTCCTGATTCTGCTGCGCAGGCGCACCAACCGACCTGTAGGAGTCGCTGTCCACAACGTCCAATCCCCACCCACCAGCTTCCCACCCCCTAATACTGCCAATTGTATTAGTATGAACGACCAGCCAAGCTGGTAGCAATGCCGAGAGCTGGGCTCGAACCCAGCATCTCCTGCATTAGTTTCTCGCGCCTTGCCCACTGCGCCACTTAGCCGCCCGCCCCGGGACGTTTTAAAGACGATTTGCCCGCCGGCACCGACGCCACTTTGGCGACCTCTAGCGGCTCGGGTGTGCATATTTATTAATACAATATATATATATATATATATATATATATCGAATTAAAGCCCTATTTGTTGTCTGTCGATTGCCGTTTCAGGCGACAAAATCCGTTACCGGTTCTCGAGTTACATGCCGATATGTGAGGCGTGAGCCAACGTCTTTAGCAGACTTTAAAATGTTTCGAATAACACTCCCTCCTGAGGCTCTATCTCCGTCAATCATTTTGCGATCTCGAAAATTATTGAACACGGTTGTAACCAATGAGTGTGGGTTTCCAATGTTATCCCAGGTGGGGATGAGTGAATCAGGGATCTAGGTGAAAAGTCACGAGCGAAAACAGGAAGTAAAAAATGCACCAAATGCATTGGAGTCTATGAGAAAATGGAAACCTGCAGACCTTTTTTTCTCTCACATTTTACCATAATCGCTCTATATCACTTATTTCTGAACGTATTTTTATGAAATTGTGTTGTGTGTATGAAATTTACTACACAAGACTTCAGGCTATGGACCCAGGGTGTTTTTTCAGCCATAGAATTTTTGGGGAAATATACTTTTGGATATTGCAACTACTACAGAAAAACGTGAGTAACAAGTTTTTCTACAACTCAAGTTCAGACCTATGTTACTCTAATTCATTAGCATTTTCTTTATTATATCAGAAACTTCAGAATGTCATCTTTCAAAAGAAACCAGGTTCATGCATGTGCTATAAGTATAAAGTATAGTATTTTGGTTTGCAAAGAAAGTATGCAGTCCTCAAGTTCATGTTAAAAAATGCCACTTTTGGGGGTACCAGTTAAGCGGTTAAGAGAATAGAACCCGTATTATCATATACTGCAGAATAAATGTTTCATTTACAGTGTTTCCAGCGTCTACTCCTCATGGACCTGACGAAACGTTAACAATTAAAAGTTTATTCTGGAGCATATGAGTGTGCAGGTTCTATTCTCTTTATTGTGATTATTACCTAACCCAGCACCCAAAGGTGTGATGTGCTTTGGGGGGACTATAGCATTGCCCCACCGCTACGATCCAGGGCCCTCATTTATCAACGTGGCGTACGCACAGATATGTGCGTAAGCCGTGCGTACGATCATTTCTAAGCAAAGTGTGGGACTTATCAATTTGAACTTGTGCTTGACTTTGTGCGTATATTTACGCACAGCTCGGAGCATGCGTAGCTGGCGCCCGTTGGTAGAATATATTATTACAACAAGGAAATAAGCTTCTGTGCATTAGTTTCAACACTGGCGTGTTCTGTATGAACCGTAATTCATTATAGTTCATTGTAAAATAGCAACAGTAGTGTAATTATCGTCAAAAGTCAAAACCCTATAAATAGCATTTGGAATAATAGGTCTTTATTCCACATAGCTCAACTCGTTATTATTTTGCGCACAGACCGCAGAAACACGGGAACGTTTTGATTATATTTAAAAGGCTTTACATTAAACGAAACAAGTGGAATTTCGAAGCTGTAAGCAGAATACAAGTCATATGAACACCCACGATATAGTGTTCTTCCCCCTTCCTACTGTATAAGAAAGAATAAAAAACGCATTGCAATGAGATAATAAATGGCCATGTGTATTACAAAACCCTTGCAATAATGTGTCTTAAATGAATGAAAAGCATACATGCTCTGGACACAGAGCATATATCGTGTGGGTGATATGACTTGTATTATGCTTACAGAATTCCACGTATTTAGTTTTACAATGTCAAAGCCTTTTAATATAAATCAAAACGTTCCCGTATTTCTGCAATCTATGCACAAAATAATAACGAGTTGAGGTAGATACACACTCAGAACGTATTACATGCTGGTATGCTGATAGAGTAAACTATTATATGAATATGAATAGGAATATGATATAAGGTATACACTGGTCCCTCCGCGAGGATAGCGACGAGGAGTTGGATAGCCATTAAATGCCATTTGAGAATATAGGCTATTAATGCAATGAAAACATATTATTTAATGTTTTCATAAGCGTAAAGATACAACAGCTAGATTAATGATCAAGTTAGTTTACTGTGCAGGGTTCGCAGGGCTGTGCATTGTGCTATTATATATGCGCAAGTTACTGTTGCATAATGTAGGCTATGGCTGCTATTATATGTAATTCATATAGGCTACCTAATAGTATATGATTTTTAGAGGCATCTATTTTGTTGTTGGTATTAGGTTAAATCATATTATAGCCAATCGAACACAACTAATAAAGGCATTCATATTACAGCACGGTTATAATGACACACCACCAACGCCAAACAGTGGTCAACGAACGGTCTTTATTAGTATTTTGAGCTGTCCAGGCAGAATTGCAGCAATGGTCTTAGGGAGCCGTTGATATCTGACATCACCGTGTACAAGTCAGCCTTTTATTTATCCCATAACACCGGTTGTGTCTTCTTGGTTCGACAGCGCCTCAGTGAACAATCTCCCGGGAAGTTTCTCAGAGTTCCGCTCGGGTCAGTCCATTATTTCACATCCCATGGGGGGTGTTTCATGACCATATATGGATAATCATGCACGAGCATTGACGGTAGAACAAAGAGGTATTTATCAACACGGAAGAGAGTAGGACCTGTGTACGCACGGTTGATAAATCCCAATATTTCTGTGCGTGGGTGCACACATTCTAAATTCTGTGCTTACGTATGAAAATAGAACACTATCTAAGAAGTGTTAATAAATGAGGGCCCTGGTATCTAAAACGGCTTTTTTAGATGCCAAATGTGTGCTTGGTGCGTTCTGATGTGAGCCCGATTGTACGCCGCCTCTCCAACGTTGGCAGGATTACGCACAGGACTCATCAACGGTCAACTCAACGGTCACTTTACACAATGAAAATGTCACTTTAAAAAAAAAATAACAGGAGTGGTTCTTGTATAGTAAATAGATGGATATAGCAAGATAACATAAGGATATATAGTATAACTGTAGATTGTATAGTATAGTATTGTATTGTATAGTAGTGTACATAAGACCCAGTGCCTCATCCGTAGCTAACATTGTATTGCAGGACCTTACCATGATTTTTGTAAACTTTATGTACATTATACCTGTTATGTCTTATTCTTATTACTTGTATTATTTGCACAAATGTCTTATTCTTATTACTTGTATTATTGCACAATCGCTGCGGGCATGACCACCCGCATTTCACTGTATGCTTGTATGCCGTGAGAAATAAAACTCTTGACTTGACTTGACATCAGCCATGGCTGGAGTTGGTAGCCACGGTCACCTATACAAAAGCACATACCTTTCCCCCACACATTGGCAATGAATATTAAAGCACGGCCCGGCCCGCCTGATCTCAAACCTACCAAAGTCAGCCCATGTCACCCTACTTCTTAGGGACCCTTGACCTGGCATAACATGCGGCAAAAGGAACTGCTCCCGCCTACCTCCGGTCAATGGTCTCTAACTACACACCCTCAAGACCCCTACGCTCTGCATCTTCTGGCCGTCTCAGACCCACTCCTATCCGACCTCCGGGAGGGTCATCAAGGAGAAGCCGCCTTTTCTCAGTCCTTGCCCCACAATGGTGCAATGAACTACCCACCAGTGTTAATTTTGTCAGCTATTTTCATTTTAGTTTTAGTCTTAGTCATGTGTCAAGTGCTCCTTTTTCGTTTTCATCATATTTAGTCATTTTCATTTATTTTTCGTTTAGTTAGTTTTAGTCAACTAAATGTCTGAGCATTTTAGTCTTAGTCAGTTTTTGTCTCAATTTAGTCTTTTTTGTTTTCGTCTAGATTTAGTTGACGAAAACGGATGACATTTTTGTCTATTTTTAGTCAATGGAAAAAAACGTGTCAGAAGTCAGAAATAGTCAACATGGAACATATTCTGATTTAAATTGCGTATTTATTTTTTAACCTAGGGGAATCTGAGTCGGCGGCACAAGTAATACACAGGAAGGGTGATTGATTGATTGATTGAAAACTTTATTAACAGATTGCAGAATGGGTACAATACAGTACAGCTCAATACACACAATTGTTAAGGGGATGCAGACCAGAGAAAGACTTTCGTCTTGTTTACATCAGGGTCCCCAATTTTCAATTCAGCAGGACATAATGACATACATGACATACAGATAGACAGTACTGCTACATCTATACATTTATGACGTACCAGATTTGCAAATACAGTACTGTTTGTGATACAAAAAGAGTCCAGAAAAGGGAGTATATACATTTGACGTAAAAACTGTACATTGGAGGAGGTTCGGTGGGGTTGGGTGGGTAGGAGGGGTTGGGGGGGGGAAACACTGTACAACTGTACAAGCAAAACTGTACATTGGAATATTGACAACCATACTAGGTAATTTACTGTACATTGGAGGGGGTGGGGGGGGGAAACACTGTACAAACAAGCAAAACTGTACATTGGAATATTGACAAAACCATACTAGGTAAATTAGTAAATTACTGTACATTGGAGGGGGTTGGGTTAGGACATTTACAGGGGCCAGTTTCGAATTGCAGTCTCCCGTAGGTGTTCTTTGAGAGTGGTTTTGAAAGTGGGTAGTGATTCACATTCCTTTACAGCTTTAGGTAGGGCGTTCCACATTGATGTGGCATAATTGCGAAACGTGTTTAGTCCCTTGTTTGAGCCGAATCTGGGTTTAACATGATTTGTGGAGCTCCCTCTGGTGTTGTGATCGTGGTGTTCACTGACCTTTGGGAAGTATTTTGACATGTACATGGGTACCTTGGTTGTGTAGTGTATCTTGTAGACCAGGCCCATTGCAAGTTGCTGTACTCTGTCATCTACTCTAAGCCATCCTAGGTTGTCAAAGTGGGCAGGGGTGAGGTGGGTTCTAGGAGTAAGGTCAAGCAGTAGTCTGACCAGTTTGTTTTGAGATGTTTGTAATTTTGTTTTTAGCGCCTTTGAGGTGCTTTGGTACCATGAGGTGCAAGCATAGTCGTAGTACCCTTGAATGAGTGCTCCTGCCAGAGTCTTCAGGGTATTCTTGTTTACCAGAGAGGAGAGCCGGTACAAGAATCGAGTTTGTTTGTTGACTTTTTTTTATTACAGTGCACTTACTGTCGATCTGTGAATGGAGAAATAACTTAATAAGACATTATCTCTTGCCTTGCTCACCTGGCAGCGATTTATTTGAATGATAAATATTAAATAACACTCAGTAACAGCAGCCAGCGCAGTGTAACAACAACACTAACTAACAGGATACTGTCTGTTGTAAACAAACACACAGTACAGTAGTAGTTGAGTAGATAATAGTAGTGTGTATAGTACACACAGTAGCAATCTGATTGCAATCTGCTTGCATAAACATATAAAATGATAAATCACATTTTGAGGTCGGTGTGTAAAGTGCCAATATTATCATCTTACAGCGAAGATGAGAACACAACACAATATTATCATCTTACAGCGAAGATGAGAACACAACACAAAATTATCGACCCCAGGAAGAATAGTCGCTGCTGAGGCAGTGACTAATGGGGATCTGAAATAAAGAAATAAAAAATACTCCCACTTGTTTTCGAGACGAGCCAAAAGTAATCTCAAACAAGCCTAATGACACCCCTTTATGAATGCGCTTAGTTACCACCAACTCTCTGAAGACGCAAATAGCGTTGCTTTAACTGCGCGTGGCAATTAGTGCCAACCTTTGTGAATTGGAGTGTCTTTGCGATGAGGCTCATTTGCATAGAAAGGGGCACATGTTCCGCCCATATTACCTCATTTAAATACCCGCAAATACCACCGACACACCGAGACGTAATGCTGAGGGCAACGCAGTTACCACCGCATTTCACTCGTTGCGCTTCCTTTGTGAATATCAAACTGTGTTTCAGAGCTATTTGCACAGGCATAGCGTCAGAAAAAGCTGTACAATCCCTTTGTGAATTCGCCCCTGTGTGTGCGTGCGTGTGTGTGTGTGTGTGTGCGCGTGTGCGTGTGTGTGTGTGTGTGTGTGTGTGTGTGTGTGTGTGTGTGTGTGTGTGTGTGTGTGTGTGTGTGTGTGTGTGTGTGTGTGTGTGTGTGTGTGGCGGGGATAGAGCAGTGGAGACGGACAGAATCAGAGGTGATATGTGATATGTGTTATGTTCCTATCAAGCCCAGCTGTCAGTGCTGGTGTGGAGACCCAGCTGTGTGAGGCCTTCGCTGGGCCAGCTGTTAAACCTCCGCCTGGGCCCTGTGTCAAAGCCTCTAAAAGCCCCCGCACAGACACACACACACGCACTTGTCCGCATGCATACACACACACACACACACACACACACACACACACACACACACACACACACACACACACACACACACACACACACACACACACACACACACACACACACACACACACACTGACCATACTGATCACTCTTATCACTTTTTTCGGGGGAACAATAGCAGTAACTTTGTCATATCATATCATCACCGTCTTAATTAAAGGTAGAATCTGTAATGCCCTCAAACAACGACCCCTAGCCAAAAGAGCCCCGCTTGGTATTATTGTGCTTTGTTGAATTTCTTTTGTTTTTGGTCTGATGTGTGGGTTGGAGTTCAGTAACTTATTATAGTGGGAATTTATAGCAATAACAACAACCCCTCCCTTATCCCCACTCAACTCCAACCCACCTGTCAGACAAAAACATAAGATGTAAACAAAGCGCGACACCAAGCGTGGATTCTTTTGCCTAGCGGTCGCTATTTGGTGACATTACAGATTCTACCTTTAAAGATTAGCTAGTAGCTACACTAAAGATTTGCTACCATTCAATGTCACTTGGAGGCCTTGAGAATCAGTTGACAATATTAAAATAAAAATGTAGACCTTTTTCTTTAACGGTCATAAATCATACCACCATCTGTTGTGTGAATCACGGTCCCCCGGGAATCAATATCACATTCAATTTTGCAACACCAAATTTACTAAGTGCGGGGTGACCTGACCGACGCAAGAGTTCCACCCTGCAGAGCAGCTGTGATGAAGCAGTAAATCTCCAGTGGACGAAACTCTGAGTATGAGGGGAACAATGAGGTTGTTGGAACAGAATGTCTAATAAAGCAGAGCAGAGCTCAGATGTGACCCTGCTCGTGTTTACCTTGGATATAATACAACACGGCGGAGGAAAATAATGATCTCTCTTCTGTTGTCTCATCCTTCTCCCCCCCCCCCCCCCCCCTCTCTCTCTCTCTCTCTCTCTCTCTCTTGCTCTCTCTCTTTCTCTCATCTCCCTATCTGTGTATTTCTCTCTGTCTCTTTCTCTCTATCTCTCATCACTCCCTCTCTCTCTATCTCTCTCTCTCTCTGTCTGTCTCTCTCCATCTCACTCTCCTGCTCTCCGCTCATTAAGTACCCAGCATCCTCCTGAGCCTCTCCTGTCCGTGCTCTCTCTCCTCCCTGTAACCGATGGCCATAATGAATGAACTGCCTGTCCATTGAGTGGCCAGCAGTCTCCCCGTCTGTAGTGAATTGAGAGGCTGTCTGGTTCCTCCAGGCTGTCAGACAGGTTGCATTGTGCTCACAATTGATTGGTGGAAACACTCCCTTGAAACGGCAGAGGCACCAGAGACTAAATCCTTATTCCTAGATATATAGATATTATTCCTCTTATCTTGTGTGTGTGTGTGTGTGTGTGTGTGTGTGTGTGTGTGTGTGTGTGTGTGTGTGTGTGTGTGTGTGTGTGTGTGTGTGTGTGTGTGTGTGTGTGTGTGTGTGTGTGTGTGTGTGTGTGTGTGTGTGTGTGTGTGTGTGTGTGTGTGTGTGTGTGTGTAGTGGCCTGTATTATGACTCTTAAACGGATTGAAAGAGAAAGGAGAAGTGCGGAGGGCAAAAAGAAGGCTTAGAGAGGAGAGAGTGAGAGAGAGAGACAGAGAGAGAGAGAGAGAGAGAGAGAGAGAGAGAGAGAGAGAGAGAGAGAGAGAGAGAGAGACAGAGAGAGAGAGAGAGAGAGAGAGAGAGAGAGAGAGAGAGAGAGAGAGAGAGAGAGAGAGATAAAGACATACTTGAGCCAGTGTTGGGTAAACATGAAAGGAGATGGAATGCAGTGATTGAGGTTGGAGTAAATCATTTGTGTCAGAGCCACTGTGCAGTCAGATAAGAGGAGAGAAAGAGGGGGGGCATGGCACCATACACACATGTACTGTACACATACACACACACACACACACACACACCCTGGACTCCCCATTATAGGATTATATGAGGACGGTCTATGACAGGTATGGAGACGGAGGATTCATGGAGGCTCATGACATAAACACCCCAGGAACATATTGAAGTGACTGCTACCTCAGCACTTTCGACTTTGAAGCTCTTCAGATTATCTCTTGTT
>NC_140176.1:65545952-65553452 GCF_963971535.1 Notolepis coatsorum
CACTATCGCTCCCTCTCTTTTCCCCTGACTCTCTCTTTATTCAAGCACTCAAATTGGAGTGACTTTGCATTCGCCACGCTTCACGCTGCAGCGGCAAGGGGGTGGGGTCATTGCTGTTGCTCTAGCCTGGCCTCAGGTCAGCGTTATGTATGTAAGCGTGTTATGTCTTTGTGTATTCGTGTGTGTGTGTGTGTGTGTGTGTGTGTGTCCCCACGCGCCGATGAGCCCGGGTGCTGTATCTTCCCTCACACCTCTCCGATCTGTCCTTCTACCCTGCGTCCGCCACCAGCCAGAGGCCCCCTTGCATGCCATGGTGGTGGTCTTGTGTGGCTGCGAGACGCCGGTGCACTTTTGAGCTGTCGGTGGAGGAAACTAAATCTCCAATTTGCTTCGGGGAGAGGCGCTCACCGACTGTGTGATGGAAGAATTGATTAGTCGTGTTAACAAGCCTTTATTGCTCCGCTGCCCACGGCCCAACTGACGGCTGGGAGGAGGCGTGGCTTTCACATCGATATTGTCTCCAAGCGGGTCCACACTAAATCAAAACGCCATTGAAAGTAATGTGAGTAATGGTGAGGTGAGTGTTGTTTCGGATCTGGCACCGTCCCAGATGGTTCTGGATACGAGTTGGCGATATTGCCCTGTGTGCTCATGCATACGGGTATTGGATGGCGGGTCGATACCAGGCTAAAACAAGGAATTGTTATCAGAGAATATCCCCAATGCTGAGATCTAATATCTACTGCCACGTGCAACCTGTGAGAACTCTTTATTGGAGATCTAACAGGGTTAATTTGTTGTCCATTGAGCACAAACATAATACTCTAAGTCTATACTGTACTCCTGTATTGGTAGTGGAAATGTGTCCAGTCCTTATCCTTTATGGTTCCAAATAGTGGCTCTGTGTGGTGTCATGTGGGTCATATACAGTTCATCCTGTATTCTACAGGATCAGTGGTTTTCAGTGTGGGTCTTGGGAAGATTAAAAACGAGTCCCCAAAGTATCATTTGAAGCCAAAGCCCTCACAGGTCCATTGGAAAATAGACATGTAGGAGAAAGAAGACACTGCAGGCTAGTAGTCTAGCAGTCTAAAAGCAGAAAATATGTTGCACTTTAACTTACACAATGACCTGCCAAATGGGTTTTGGAACATTCATTCTAAAAACGGGGGTCCCCTGAAGGAAAAAGAAACGTTTGAAAACATACGGTTATCCTATAACCATAGTTATATGAGTATAGCGAGCACTCTGCGCTCTTAGTGGAACATATCCATATCCAGTCTAATACTGAATACATTTCTTCACATGTACACACCCATCCGCCTGGCCACACCCCCATCCGCTCCTCTACATAAGCGGGGATGTGGCCATACTAACAGCTCCTTCCCAAGTCTTTCACCACCGAAGGCGAAGACCACGGGGTCCTCAGTGAGTCAGCGCAGAGCGCTCGCTATACTCATATAACTATGGTTATAGGATAACCGTATGTTATATATCGTATAGCTTACGCTCTGCGCTCTTAGTGGAACACAGGAGCTGAGCAGAGCGGAAGCTCGACAAATGTACCCGCTGAGGCCCCCCACAACCATGAGAACCAGGGAGGACCCGAGCCCCCGGACCCCCCTAGTGGAGGACGGGAGGGAATCGGATCCGACTGTGCGAAGAGGGTTTAGCAACTCAAACGTACAGGGTAAGCAGATCGTGGGACTTACCTTCCCACAGAAGAACCCACGACTACACAGGCACACAACCCACATGCCACTAGGGAACGAACGGGAAGAAGAAGAAAAAACGTTACAATCCCTAATATCACGGGGTCAAGGTCAAGAACCCAACCCCATGGCAAGGCCGTAGCAGCGGAGCGCGAAGGAGGACCCAGCCCCAGGAAGGGTCAGGACCCCCCGGAAAAAGGGGGCCTGGTGAGGCCAACGATGCCGCAGCATCGAGACCCCACCAGGCTGTCACTAGTGACACCACCCCCCACATTGCCAGCGTATCGGACAGGGCCCATCCAAGAGCAGGCCCTTCCCCACTACAGCACGCCGCCCTGAAGCACTCAAAGAGGCTACACCCCAACAGCGGGACCAGGCAGCGCACCGGGGAGACAACCCCCAAAGAGGTTGATCCCTCAATCCAGGCAACAGGTCAAAAGGACTCGACCTGTGCCTGGAGCACTGCGGACTAGACAGGCGCCTAAGGGGTCTGCTGAAAACAGCACCCCGGCGGAAGGGGCGTTCGGTATGCTGTGCAGCCTCCACACAAAAAAACGACCCTCTAGAGGGGCCGAGGCAGAGAAGGCTGACACAATTGGCAGACGTCATGAAGGGTGCGGGGGCACACTCGCAGGCAGACGGGGTCAAGCCCGGCCTAACCCGAGAGTCGACTCCGCTACCAACACACCTGGAAACCAACCTCCTGTTAGGTGGTGGTTGTTCCTATAACCCCCCCAAGAAAAAACTCCAAAACACAACTGCGGGTATACACCGGCTATACAGCAGTACAAGTGTTTCAGTTCTCAAGAAGGGGTTAACCCAGGCCAACAGGTCGACGAGAACGAGTCCGGACCTGGGCGCGGCGGACCTGGACGTACACAGGGATGCCAGAGGGGTACAAGAATCACCTCGACAGCCCCCTCCCAGCCCCGCCAAGCAGGAGAAGAGAGGGGCGAAAAAAGAATGGAGAAGGACCAGGCTCCTTTAGCACAGAGCAAGGTACAACACAATATGGACCAAGCAATAGTGAAGGATAATACGCAGTGACATAACCACGAACACCTCCATAACATCAACCCCTGCAACGCCCGGGCCAACCCGGCATTTTTCCCCCGAAAAAGCACAAGTCCTTCAGGGTACCAGAACAGCAGATCTGCGCCCCGGCGGACAACGGGTTAACTGACCTGGTCCGGCACGACCAGAACCAGTCCCATATCCTAATCACACCACCATCCCCAGTCCTAAGAGGGGGGTAGGTATGCGTGTCGATCCAAAACATCACAGAGGGCGCCACCAAGACAGTCAGAACATAAAAGCACCGCGCCCGGTGGCCCACCCCAAAAACGTGAGACCCCTCCGCCAATGCTTTGATCTATTCCGTTATCTCCCCCCAGAGATTCGAGACTAACCCAGTACACTGGCGCTCGGAAGAGACAAACTCCATCCTAGTTGCCCCATAAAAACACTGTTTCAATGATGAGCAACCAAGGCGTGCAAGCCCATGCGTGGGTTCCACACAGAAGCACCCAGGGCCAGCACTATGTACACGTCGAGACCCAAAACATATCAATGGTAATTCTAACAAGAACCCAGATAACGTTCCCTCCAAGCCGCCTGGGAGAGCGGCAGGAAGCTGGCCAAGACACAGATATGGGTCCCATATGACGCGTCCGAGGGAAAACACCCCTGTCAACCCTGCCCTGTATAAAAGAGAGGAGACAGGGAACCCCCAGAGAGACTTCCCACGTGAGTAATAATTGAAAAGATATATGTAACATTGAGCTACGTGACCAAAGCTCAAGACATATGCACCGCATAACTCATCTTGACAATAACAGAGGTCCACAACATGGAGCCTGAAAATAACTCACGGAAGTCTCACAACCAATAGAAACGCGCCCAGTTACGTACTCTATGGCGGGGGAATTCCGTGATCCACCTGCCCAAATATGGCGTGGGACCAGGGAACTCCCTCCCCCCCCTCTCCCTACCCTGTGACGCGCTGACCGAACAGCGTGACAGGAAGCCCGAAGGACAGGAGGTCCAACCCCCTGACCAATCAGAAAAAAGGGGAGGGAGGGTTTATCAGTTCACCCCCTCATGACCCATCACCCCTGATACGATGCAATGACAAAGCAGAGCCATGACACCAGTCATAGCGTGCTACATGAAGCGCATTTATACCTGTCTAAGGTAACAGCTTCACATTCTGCATGCCAGCCACAGACGATAACCTCGCCTGTGCAAAAAAATGGTTTTATATATGGCTTCAGGCTCATGTGCGAACCTGCCACCTGAATTTTTACACCTTTACCCTAAAGGAAGAAAAAACACAGACCAAGAGAGGGGCCAAGGGCCCTGGTACAAGAGCTTACACATGTAACTTCTGTAGGCCAACACCTAACCCAGTTGTGGATCTTAAACGTGAAAACGATACACACAACCCTCCATCACAACAAAAAAGGGCAAAAGTACACTCTCACTACTGTAAGAGGAACGCCGTTTTTCATGATGAGAGAAGACATAAGTCCTCGATTAAGTACTGGTCACAGGCCTTGCTAAGTCCACATGACAGCGACCAAACAATTTTCAGAAAAAATTGCCCCTCTCTGTAAGCAAGAGCTCAACCCCAGCAGAAGCTGAGGGATTTACACCGTATCCCCAAAAACATAGTGAATCAATCATAAATCATATTTGAGGGGAGGGGGGGGGGCAGGGGAAAACCGGGGAAACCCACCCCCACCTTACCCCTGATACGACGCAAAATGTGTAGAGTAAGCTTTACATCATGCACGCCAGCACAGCCGAAGACCTTGTTTGAACAGGCACAGCCCTGCTTATGTGTTGGTTCTCTTGTATTCTCTGTGTTGTTCCACATGATTCTACTAGGTTATCTTGTATTCTCTGTGTTGTTCCACATGATTCTACTTGGTTCTCTTGTATTCTCTGTGTTGTTCTACATGATTCTACTTGGTTCTCTCTTGTATTCTCTGTGTTGTTCCACATGATTCTACTTGGTTCTCTTGTATTCTCTGTGTTGTTCTACATGATTCTACTTGATTCTCTCTTGTATTCTCTGTGTTGTTCTACATGATTCTACTTGGTTCTCTTGTGTTCTCTGTGTTGGTTATCTTGTATTCTCTGTGATGTTCTACATGATTCTACTTGGTTCTCTCTTGTATTCTCTGTGTTGTTCTACATGATTCTACTTGGTTCTCTTGTATTCTCTGTGTTGTTCTACGTGATTCTACTTGGTTCTCTTGTGTTCTCTGTGTTGTTCTACATGATTCTACTTGGTTCTCTTGTATTCTCTGTGTTGTTCCACATGATTCTACTTAGTTATCTTGTATTCTCTGTGTTGTTCCACATGATTCTACTTGGTTCTCTTGTGTTCTCTGTGTTGTTCTACATGATTCTACTTGGTTCTCTTGTGTTCGCTGTGTTGTTCTACATGATTCTACTTGGTTCTCTTGTATTCGCTGTGTTGTTCTACATGATTCTACTTGGTTCTCTTGTGTTCTCTGTGTTGTTCTACATGATTCTACTTGGTTCTCTTGTGTTCTCTGTGTTGTTCTACATGATTCTACTTGGTTCTCTTGTGTTCTCTGTGTTGTTCTACATGATCCTACTTGGTTCTCTTGTGTTCTCTGTGTTGTTCTACATGATTCTACTTGGTTCTCTTGTGTTCTCTGTGTTGTTCTACATGATTCTACTTGGTTCTCTTGTGTTCTCTGTGTTGTTCTACATGATTCTACTTGGTTCTCTTGTATTCTATGTGTTGTTCTACATGATCCTACTTGGTTCTCTTGTATTCTCTGTGTTGTTCTACGTGATTCTACTTGGTTCTCTTGTGTTCTCTGTGTTGTTCTACATGATTCTACTTGGTTCTCTTGTATTCTCTGTGTTGTTCTACGTGATTCTACTTGGTTCTCTTGTATTCTCTGTGTTGTTCTACATGATTCTACTTGGTTCTCTTGTGTTCTCTGTGTTGTTCTACATGATTCTACTTGGTTCTCTTGTGTTCTCTGTGTTGGTTCTCTTGTATTCTCTGTGTTGTTCCACATGATTCTACTTGGTTCTCTTGTGTTCTCTGTGTTGTTCTACATGATTCTACTTGGTTCTCTTGTATTCTCTGTGTTGTTCTACATGATTCTACTTGGTTCCCTTGTATTCTCTGTGTTGTTCTACATGATTCTACTTGGTTCTCTCTTGTATTCTCTGTGTTGTTCTACATGATTCTACTTGGTTCTCTTGTGTTCTCTGTGTTGGTTATCTTGTATTCTCTGTGATGTTCTACATGATTCTACTTGGTTCTCTTGTGTTCTCTGTGTTGTTCTACATGATTCTACTTGGTTCTCTTGTATTCTCTGTGTTGTTCTACGTGATTCTACTTGGTTCTCTTGTATTCTCTGTGTTGTTCCACATGATTCTACTTGGTTCTCTTGTGTTCTCTGTGTTGTTCTACATGATTCTACTTGGTTCTCTTGTATTCTCTGTGTTGTTCTACATGATTCTACTTGGTTCTCTTGTATTCTCTGTGTTGTTCTACATGATCCTACTTGGTTCTCTTGTATTCTCTGTGTTGTTCTACATGATTCTACTTGGTTCTCTTGTGTTCTCTGTGTTGTTCTACATGATTCTACTTGGTTCTCTTGTGTTCTCTGTGTTGTTCTACATGATTCTACTTGGTTCTCTCTTGTGTTCTCTGTGTTGTTCTATATGATTCTACTTGGTTCTCTTGTATTCTCTGTGTTGTTCTACGTGATTCTACTTGGTTCTCTTGTGTTCTCTGTGTTGTTCTACATGATTCTACTTGGTTCTCTTGTGTTCTCTGTGTTGTTCTACATGATTCTACTTGGTTCTCTTGTGTTCTCTGTGTTGGTTCTCTTGTATTCTCTGTGTTGTTCCACATGATTCTACTTGGTTCTCTTGTGTTCTCTGTGTTGTTCTACATGATTCTACTTGGTTCTCTTGTATTCTCTGTGTTGTTCTACATGATTCTACTTGGTTCTCTCTTGTATTCTCTGTGTTGTTCTACATGATTCTACTTGGTTCTCTTGTATTCTCTGTGTTGTTCTACATGATTCTACTTGGTTCTCTTGTATTCTCTGTGTTGTTCTACATGATTCTACTTGGTTCTCTTGTATTCTCTGTGTTGTTCTACATGATTCTACTTGGTTCTCTTGTATTCTCTGTGTTGTTCTACATGATTCTTCCTGTATGGCTGTGATCATGACCTTGGTCTTTCCCGCTCGTAGGCACGGCTCTGGTGGTCCAGTGGGACCACGTCCACCTGCAGGACAACTACAACCTGGGCAGCTTCACCTTTCAGGCTACGCTGCACAACGACGGCAGGATTGTGTTTGCATACAAGGAGGTGAGGAGCACATCTCTCTTCATCAGCCTCTCTCTCTTGATCCGTTTGTTTCTCTGTGTCCTCCTCGTACTCTCGCAGTCAATTCAATTCAATAGTCTTTATTGGCATGAATGTTGAACAAATACAATGTTGCCGAAGCTTTAATAATAATGACATTATTAAACAGAAAAAGAAATAGGTACAATTTGTAAAATCAAGAAAATAGAAGAAAACTATGAATACACACTCTATGGTGTGTGCGTGTGAGTGTGTGCGTGTGTGTGTCTGTGTGCGTGTGTTTGTGTGTATGTGCGTGTGCGTGTGTGTGTGTGTGTGTGTGTGTGTGTGTGTGTGCGTGTGTGTGTGTGTGTGTGTGTGTGTGTCTGTGTGTGTCCAGTACCTGGACAGTGGAGGGTCAGGGTGGTTGTGTAT
>NC_140176.1:65558452-65574172 GCF_963971535.1 Notolepis coatsorum
ATGTTGACCGGATGGGCGAGGGGGCGTTTATAATTCCGTGGGCAGCGTTATACCAATCATCTAATGTGGGTCAAATGTTGATAATATCAGTTATTATCGAAGACGGTAACGTTACACGCTGAACTCACCCCAGTCTCCGCGCGCCGTTGGGCGATCATCGTCGAGTAGAAATTTTATCATTATGGGATATATTATTACCCGGTCCATCTCCAGCTTGTATAATGGTATATACGTCCAAATCATGTTGTTTATCGAGTTATTGGCAATCGATCGCTATGTAGTGTGACGAGCTAGAGTGCCGGAACCTATACCGAGTGCCCGGAAGTATATGGCCGACCAGCAAAACCTCTACTGCGCTTCCTGTTAAGCGGTTGCGCCGATCGGCCACCAGATGGCGCTCCTGAACCGCCAGAGAGCTCAGTGGGTCCTGCTGGTGGATCTCAGGCCAGCGGAGGGATCTCAGGCCAGCGGAGGGACATTATGAATCCGATCACAGATTTTTGAAATATTGATATAAGGACGCTGTACAGCGTCCCCCGGCAACTTTAGCATGGCCAGAAAGACGTCTAAAGACGGGTCCCGGCAGTCAAAGTGTTAAGATATGAAAATACAGTAGTGTAAGGATACATTAGCCATTAGCTAGCTTACTTACAGAGACTTGTGGTGGAGGTTCTAGCTGTGTTCAACTTCGAACAAGCCTGCCAGCTTGATTTGAGCCAGGCAGAAAACGGGTCCAGAACGAACGTTTTAATCCACACATCTTGAATCTGAATGAAAATAGGTTATATGGATATCCTCTCCCCTTTACAGACATGCCCAATGTATCTGCAAATCACATGCAGTTCTCGGTCAAAACCATGCCGTTTTCTGCACGTAGTACACATATGTGTTATTTTTGACTATTTTAAATATATGTATTTGTCTTTATTTTTCTTAATTTTTTGCTCACAGTCCTAGCACCTTCCCCACTCTCTGAAGATAGTTATTGATGTTCACAAATAGCAATAGTCATAATAAAAACAATAGCCTAACTTGTCTCCATTCCCCTCATGCTCCATTCAGCATTAAGAGACTGTTTAAAAAAAAAAGATATATATATCTCCCCCAGGGGGTAAGCCCCCGGGACCCCCCTAGACTGTGAAAGGAGGAATAATGTGAGTTGAGAAAGCGGCAACATTTAGACACCAACCACCCAAATCCACTTGATTGTTTTATGTGGTGTTTATTTATGTTTTGTATTGTCCTCCGAGCCTCGTCACACGGAACATAGTTCGGGGGTTCAGACCCAGCGGTTTTGTTTTTCCCCCGAGCCTCTCTCTCTGCTCCAGCTTTCACCCACCTCCTCCTCCTCCTCCTCTTCCCGGCTCACCACTCTGTTCCACCCCTCTCACAGTGGGTCCAGATCTTGCCTCTCCTTCTGTCTCTCTGTGTCTCTCTGTGTCTCTCTGTGTCTCTCAGTGTCTCTCTCTCTCTCCCTCTCTCTCTCTCTCCCTCCCTCTCTCTCTCTCTCTCTCTCTCTCTCTCCTCTCTCTCTCTCTCTCTCTCTCTCTCTCTCTCTCTCTCTCTCTCTCTCTCTCTCTCTCTCTCTCTCTCTCTCTCTCTCTCTCTCTCTCTCTCTCTCTCTCTCTCTCTCTCTCTCTCTCTCTCTCTCTCTCTCTCTCTCTCTCTCTCTCTCTCACCACTCTGTTCCACGTCTCTCACAGTGGGTAGGTCTGCGGGCACGGGTCCAGATCTGCCTCTCTCTCTCTTCTGCTCTTGACATCCTCCAATTTGGGCCCATTAAAGTTAAACAACCCAAGCGAGGAGGAGAAACTCAGAGCCTTTCATCCACAGCTACAGTAGACGCCCCCTCTCCGGGGCTCTTGTTTAATAAAGTCAGCAAAATAATGAGTTGTCAAATGTGATTTATTCATTCATTTAAACCGTGCATGTTGATTGCACGCGGTTGAATCTATTTGTCAGACTTCATATTTTACAACTGATTTATCATATCGTAAATGTTGTGCTAAGCGTTGTTTTCTTGCTTTGCTCAGAGTTGTTTGGAAGATCGGGACGGAGAGAAGCTCTTGTTTTTTGTGAGATTGGATTTCTCTTTTTATGAGTAAATGCAACTCTTCAAATCAACTGTTGTAGATTACATTTTTCTGATGCCAACATTGTTTTTCTCTATTCCACTGGGGACTTGTCCTCAGCATCTCCCTTCTAGAAGACTCATATTGGCATCTCTTCGAATTCTTTTGATGAGATTTCGCCGTAAAAAATAAATACGCCTTTGATGCTCTGTAAAGTCCGACTCGGCCGATTAAACCGAGGAACCCCGGCGGTACCGGGGGCAGGGAGGTGACGGCGTCCCGGGGCGGGAGAGGAGAGCGAGACTGGCACGGCTCTGCCTGTTGAACATGAAAGATGACACCCAGGGGCTGTGTTTCCTCTCCTCCGCCCCCATGCACCACCTTCCTGTTCTGACAGCCTCGGCCGCACTCAAAGGGCCCGGCCTGCTGACTGCGCTTCCTGAGAGACCAGGCTTTGTTGCTTAGTGCACTTCATTCCATTTAATGGGGAGAGAGAGCTGCCACTGTGCCCCCCCCCCCCCTCCCCGGCATGTCATGCGGCAGGACTCTCCTCTCACAGCCCAGACACACCAGCCGCGCACAACAGTGCGCGTGGCCGGGCACACCAAGTCCGACTTCAGAGCGGGCGAAAGCGCACGGAGGAAGGCACATTTACATTGGAACAGCTGTAAATGCCTAGTCTATTGCGAAGTCGGCCCCTGTTGAAGATTTTTTTAAAGATTTCCAGTTCCAGTGTTCTATTGTCCATTTTGCATGTATAACCAGTTATTATATAATTAATTAGAATGTTAGAATTCATTTTAGAATGATGATCAGTGTGACTGTACTCCTGAAAAAGTATAGTAATATGGTTTATTTGTATTGGGAAAGATACAGACACATTAGCTGGTTGAACAACATCTATATGTGTGGTAATAATGTAGATATTGAGTGTATTTCTGTGAAAATGTGCGTGGCGCACGCCTCTGAATCCAACCAAAGCGAAAACGGTCTATTTGCACGCGGCCGGTGGCACAACTACGTCCGTTAACATGGGAGCGAAAGTGAGGCGCTGGTCGTGTGTTTGCGCTGTCAGACCTATGAACCCGTGCCTTGCCTCTGTTTGCATTCAACTCGTGAAGCACGGAAATGGAAGGAACAATCGAAACCCTCAACGGGGAACTTCCCCCCCCTCCCCCAGTCATTGATAAGACTCCCCAGTAGTCGCTGCAGACAGATAAGACGAAGAAGTCCAACAGGGGTGACTGCCGTGGTGCAAAGTGTCTGTCTGAAGGTGCAGAGAATAGTGTCTGTCTGAAGGGAAATAGAATAGTGTCTGTCTGTCTGAAGGTGCAGAGAATAGTGTCTGTCTGAAGGTGCAGAGAATAGTGTCTGTCTGAAGGTGCAGAGAATAGTGTCTGTCTGAAGGTTGCAGAGAATAGTGTCTGTCTGAAGGTGCAGAGAATAGTGTCTGTCTGAAGGTGCAGAGAATAGTGTCTGTCTGAAGGTGCAGAGAATAGTGTCTGTCTGAAGGGAACAGAGAATAGTGTCTGTCTGAAGGGAAATAGAATGGTGTCTGTCTGTCTGAAGGGA
The DNA here is from genome assembly GCF_963971535.1 of Notolepis coatsorum. Lineage (NCBI taxonomy): Eukaryota > Metazoa > Chordata > Actinopteri > Aulopiformes > Paralepididae > Notolepis > Notolepis coatsorum. The sequence continues at coordinate 65,562,097 of NC_140176.1, forward strand.
AAGAGAATAGTGTCTGTCTGAAGGAAAGAGAATAGTGTCTGTCTGAAGGTGCAGAGAATAGTGTCTGTCTGAAGGTGCAGAGAATAGTGTCTGTCTGAAGGTGCAGAGAATAGTGTCTGTCTGAAGGTGCAGAGAATAGTGTCTGTCTGAAGGGAACAGAGAATAGTGTCTGTCTGAAGGGAAAGAGAATAGTGTCTGTCTGTCTGAAGGGAAAGAGAATATTGTCTGTCTGAAGGAAAGAGAATAGTGTCTGTCTGAAGGGAAAGAGAATAGTGTCTGTCTGAAGGGAACAGAGAATAGTGTCTGTCTGAAGGTGCAGAGAATAGTGTCTGTCTGAAGGTGCAAAGAATAGTGTCTGTCTGAAGGTGCAGAGAATAGTGTCTGTCTGAAGGTGCAGAGAATAGTGTCTGTCTGAAGGGAATAGAGAATAGTGTCTGTCTGAAGGTGCAGAGAATAGTGTCTGTCTGAAGGTGCAGAGAATAGTGTCTGTCCTGAAGGGAAAGAGAATAGTGTCTGTCTGAAGGTGCAGAGAATAGTGTCTGTCTGAAGGGAAGAGAATGGTGTCTGTCTGAAGGTGCAGAGAATAGTGTCTGTCTGAAGGTGCAGAGAATAGTGTCTGTCTGAAGGTGCAGAGAATAGTGTCTGTCTGAAGCGAAAGAGAATAGTGTCTGTCTGAAGGTGCAGAGAGAATAGTGTCTGTCTGAAAGGAATAGAGAATAGTGTCTGTCTGAAGGTGCAGAGAATAGTGTCTGTCTGAAGGAATAGAGAATAGTGTCTGTCTGAAGGTGCAGAGAGAATAGTGTCTGTCTGAAGTGCAGAGAATAGTGTCTGTCTGAAGGTGCAGGAATAGTGTCTGTCTGAAGGGAAAGAGAATGGTGTCTGTCTGAAGGAATAGAGAATAGTGTCTGTCTGAAGGTGCAGAGAGAATAGTGTCTGTCTGAAGGTGCAGAGAATAGTGTCTGTCTGAAGGGAAAGAGAATAGTGTCTGTCTGAAGGGAAAGAGAATAGTGTCTGTCTGAAGGGGAAAGAGAATAGTGTCTGTCTGAAGGGAAAGAGAATAGTGTCTGTCTGAAGGGAGAGTGACTGCCGTGGTGCAGAGAATAGTGTCTGTCTGAAGGGAGAGTGACTGCCGTGGTGCAGAGAATAGTGTCTGTCTGAAGGGAGAGTGACTGCCGTGGTGCAGAGAATAGTGTCTGTCGGAAGGAAAGAGAATAGTGTCATTCTGAAGGGAGAGTGCGGCAGCTCTGATCTGCTGTCATTCAAAAGGGCTGAACGTGCCCCACCGTGATTGACACCGTGCTTTCTGTTTGGAAAGCAAAAGAAAATGCTGCACATTTATGCCTCCGCTGTTTAGGAGTAGAGCTCCTACTCATAGTATATAATATTAAGATTCCATTTTATTTATTATTTATTAAGATTATGTATAATATAGACCTGAGTTAATTATATTGTTTACACTGTTTATTTTTCTCATATTTTATATTCTTATATTTCTACTAGTCTTCTTCTTCTCTTCTTCTTCTTCTTCTTCTTCTTCTTCTTCTTCTTCTTCTTCTTCTTCTTCTTCTTCTTCTTCTTCTTCTTCTTCTTCTTCTTCTTCTTCTTCTTCTTCTTCTTCTTCTTCTTCTTCTTCTTCTTCTTCTTCTTCTTCTTCTTCTTCTTCTTCTTCTTCTTCTTCTTCTTCTTCTTCTTCTTCTTCTTCTTCTTCTTCTTCTTCTTCTTCTTCTTCTTTCGTGTATCATCAGATGGCCAACTCCGTGTCCTGCAGCCACGCCCTCGTCTCTGGTCCTACGTCGAAAAGACCAGCTTCTACTAGTGGTGGGACTCGATAAAAAAATGTTATCGAATTAATTCCAGACTTTATAGTTAATTAATAGAAATTAATCGCATATAAATTTTTATCGCATATCAATATTTAATGCGAAAAGCAAAACTTTTCAATTTAAATGGATTTTGGTATATGAGTGAATCAATGAATATACATTTGTTACGATTCAAGGTAGGAAGTTGAGTCCAATAGTAGAAGGTAATAAGGAGGTGGAGATGGGGTTGCTCTTCTCAAAATATGTGTTTCTTTTATTATCAGAAATCACTAGAGCAAGATACTGTGTCTGTAACGATAAAGAATAAGTAGCCAGGCTACAACTGAGAGGTATTTAAGGGAAATAGAACCGTACACAAGACGGATAAAGAAGAACACTAAATAATAACAACAATGACAAGAGGTCCCACTTCTTGTCCGTGGCCGACTGCTTGCAGTAGTTCTGTTGAAGATCTGACAACAGACAGAGAAACCAGGGATTACTATAAAGGCAAAATCCCAGCAAACCACACGCAGTAATTAGTGACAACAACCCACAGGTGACAGTCAATCAGAGCTAATTGCAGAGCAGGGTGAAGTACTCCAGAATGGCAGTAGGGTTTCCACTCCTGAGAGAGGAAAGAAATCCAAAACGTTACATACATTATACAAACTCTTTGATTGAAATAGAAATTGATCTCAATTTCTCTTATTTCTTCAGTATTCTGTATGAACAAACCAGGCTAAGAAAAAGGTTATTTGCGATTTATTATACTTTATACTTATAGCACATGCATGAGTCTGGTCTCCTTTGAAAGGTAACATTCTTACACAATAAAGAAAAATCACTTTAGGTGCTAATGAAATAGAGTAACAGAGGTTTGAACACACTGAAGTAAACGCTTTGTGTACTCGCATGTCTGTTTAGTGGTTGCCAGATGCCTGTTTTTAAGTTCCAGTTGAGAGGTAGGAGCTGGAAAACATAATGGTTCCATAGCCTGAAGTCTTATGTAGTACAGGTCCAAAATTTATAAAGATCCCACTGAAATTTTTTATTTCAAAAAGGTTTTCTCAACGTGTGTGCCGCAAAAATTAAGCGTATAAATACAAAATGGCCATCCACTTCCATTCATTCAGACACGCGAGTCAAAACACTTGTCAGAACGGCTTGTCAAATGACGCTTGCAAGTGCAGCGACGTGCGCGTGAGTGCTTGATGGCCCGCATGTGATAAAATGCGTACATTTATTTAACGTTTAATTCTTCCTGTAGTTAATTAATCGAAATTAGCGCGATAAAGTCCCAGCCCTACTTTCTACTATTACCCTGCCCATAGCTGTACCTCCCCTCCCCCCTCCCATGTGCTGCAATGACGCCCACATTTCTCCAAGGGGATCAATAAAGGAATATCTTATCTTATCTATCTCTTCTTATCTAATCTTATCTTATAACGATGGACTTCCTACAGCAATGGAATTAACCTAGCTCAGGCCCAGCCCCCCTACTCTTGATCCTCCAATCACAACCCATCGCTCCCTCGAACAAACCTCCCACCCGAAGTGGGAGCAGGGCAGAAAGGGAATCCCAACCCGAGTGCAACACAAGAGTGAAACAACCCCCTGCATGAATACGGTCAATGCTTTAATATCCCCTCCGGAGTGCAGGCAGCCACGCCGGTTCATTCCTTACCACTCACGCTCATTTGTTAGTCCTCATCCAAGGTTATCCAACCCAAACCGCCTCCTCCATCTCCGTACAGGCCCGCCCTCACTGGTCTGACACCACAGCACCCCGTCTGCAGACGTGTTTCTTATCAAACCACAGTAGGCTCCTCTCCCTCTCATTCACAGCGAGGCAGCCAGAAGAGCCAGCCTTCACATAGGTAGAGGCCAGCTTGCAGTGTATTTTCTCCCACCGTAATTTTCCAGTTTGTTACATTGGTTAATGTCCATATCCAATATACGGGCATCTATTTTGATTCAGAGAGAGGGGCAAAGATCTTCCAGGTAGAAAATACAGAGGTAATTTGCTCTCCCTGGAAGAGCAGAACAGAGAGAGAGAGAGTCAGTCAGACAGACAGCGGAGGGCATCAGAGAGAGAGAGAGAGAGAGAGAGTGAAGGCTGTATAACAACTATGACTGACTGCCTTGTATAATATGCTGCTGGGTATCCAGTCATTAATAACCAGAGCATGTGCTGAAGAGTTTGCCTATATGCATTCATCCCTGATCCCTCCATCAGGTCTGTACCCTCATATCATTATATATTATTCACACCATTGATTCTCAACTCAAAGTCCCCGCATCGCATTTCCATTGATTTCCATCCGGCTCTGCCACTTGAATGAATTAGCAATAAGAGGCGCGCGCTATTTTGAAATTCTCACACCTGATCGAGGAGCCATCTGTATATTATCCCATTGCGTCCTATTAACTGGGAGAATACCGGCTGTGTGGTTGAATTATTTTCCCTGAGTGTGCCGTTAATTTCATTAGGGGCTAATTTACCCTCTTGTGCATAATTGATGACACACTTTCTTAAATCCCCTCCCCTTTGTTTGATAGCATCTGTGGAACAAGGCTGAATCCACACTAGGCCTTGTTTAAACACTGTGGCAGAGACAGGACTGTAATTGCTCTGATTTGCAGCTACGCACCACCTCCAGACAGGAGCCTTGCCCTAGAATCTACCCACAGATCAGCAGCCTAAGGCTGGCTGTCTGACCCTCCTCAGACCCCGCTACTGTGTTATTAGACAGGATAATACTCACTGCTGGGGGGCAAGAGGAAGCTAGTTACAAGGAGAGGAGAGAAGGGGAAGAGGAAGAGCTGTATCATGTTCTCAGGTCGGCAACTGCTGGTTGGCTCCCGTTCGCCCCTTTGATCAGTTGTCCGGTTTCTAAGCCAGCCATTCTCAAGCCCAACCAGCGCAAAAACATAGCGGCACAAGAGAACCGAATCACACGCTAGGTTTGGTCGCTGACCAAAAGCCACCGAGCAGGAAGCATAGAGCCATTCGACACAGGTAACTTAGAAGCCGTGGTGTGAGGAAATGGAAACATTACAGGGCAAGATGAATGGGGGTCGGCAGCAGTCAAACGCATCGCTTGCTCTGTAATGTTACGCAGCCATGGTCCTGTGTATCGAATTTCAATTTTCTACCTCACTGGTCAGGCAAAGGTGACGTGTTATGGAAAATGTAATATATAGAGCAATGTCGTGTGATGCTTGCAATGCATCTCTGTGACCCCTTCCGTAGAATTCCCAAGTTATGCCTAGATGGCTTGAAGGGGGGGGGGGGGGATCCCATTAAGGGTTTAGCTTTACCAAGGTATTAAGTATTAACAAGGACTAAGGAATTATAGCATGTTGCGTCTAAGAGATTATGCATGGCAAGCCATTTTTCTATTAAATATTAAGAAGGATTTATTCGATCCTTGCTTTTTATGTTTCCACCATGATCATGCAGAGATGGAGAGGAAGATGCATGCACTGTAAAAACACAACCCGGCCCGGTTTACAGCAGAACAGGGGCGGGAAGGGCCTGTATGAGTTATCAGGGGCTGAGGAGCGATGATAGTCGATAGTGGATCTAATCAATCGTTCCATCTCACCCAGGTTGTGATGCATGATGGGGAAGGGACTCTTTCAACAGGGGCTGATTTATTTCAGCTCCCCTGCCAGATTGCTTCCACCACCTCGCCAATTGGCATGCTGTCACCGGGGCACAGAGAGAGAGAGAGAGAGAGAGAGAGAGAGAGAGAGAGAGAGAGAGAGAGAGAGAGAGAGAGAGAGAGAGAGAGAGAGAGAGAGAGAGAGAGAGAGAGAGAGAGAGAGAGAGAGGAGACGTTTGGCTGATGTATGTGTTGTTGGATTGGCTTAAAGGGTAATTTCACATCTTTTTTCTGAACTTTGTCCCAGTCTTTAGTGTAGATGATTTTTATTAAAAAATTTTATCCACTTTTTCTCCCATTTTCAATTTTTCTGCCATCCCAATTTCGTATTTCCAATTCTCCCCTCCCCTGTCTCGAACGCTGCTAGACTATGCCTCCCACTGGTCGGCTGCAGTGAGGACCAAGCCTTGCATCACGTGTCCCCTCCGGTACACGAGGAGGCAGCTGTCGCATCTTTTCACCTGAACAGCGCAATCTCTCAGTGGCGAGGAGTAACGCGTGGGAGGCTCACGCTGCCCTCGATACTTCCTGATTCTGCTGTACAGGCGCACCAACCGACCTGTAGGAGTCGCTGTCCACAGCGTCCAATCCCCACCCACCGGCTTTCCCACCCTCTAACACTGCCAATTGTGTTAGTACGACGGCCGGCCAAGCCGGGTAGCAAACGCCGAGAGCTGGGCTCGATACCAGCATCTCCTGCGTTAGTGGAGAGCGCCTTGCCCACTGCGCCACTCAGCCACCCCTAGATGATTTGTTTTGATTTGAATATACCAAAAATATTTCACTAATGATATCCCCCCATAAATCTTTAGGCTGTGCTATTTTTCATCTACATCATGTCATTGAGCTGTAAATTAAACACACAAGGACACATTCAAACTTCATTCTCAATATCTTGCATAACAAATTAAGTTACCCAAGACAGTTTACAGTTTTGGATATGGGTGTGTGTGTTTAAATAAATAAGCATTGTTTTGTTTGTTTGTTTTATTATTTCTGGGGGGGAGAAGGAGAGAGAGAACGGGGGAGAGAGAGAGGGAGAGAGGGGGAGGAATAAAGTGCTGTGGTAGCATCCCATTTGGCCTGATTCTGCCTCTCTTTCTCCTCTCTCTCTTCTTTCTCTCGCTCTCTTTCCTCTCTTTCCTATATCTCTCTCCTCTCTCTCATATCTTTCTCTCTCTCTCCCCCTTTCCTCACGCTCTCTCTCTCTCTTCTCCCGCTCTCTCCTCTCTCTCTCCTTTCTCTCTCTCTCTCTTTTATCTTTCTTTCTTCGGGGGCCGCTTGTCCCAGTTTTAGCTCTCTGAGGAAAATCTGTGATGGGGTGTTATTATACAAGGCTGTAGATTGCCTGGTTGCAGTATGTTGATGTGGTGTGGTTGGGTATGCCATCTCCTTGTCATCCCTCACGCTCTCTCACCCTCTCTCTCTCTCTCTCTCTCTCTCTCTTCTCTCTCTCTCTCTCTCAATCTAGATGTTCGACGTAGAACGATCTACGAGTACCACCGCGTGGAGTTAGCGAAGACCAAGATCACCAACTCTACAGCAGTGGAGATGATGCCTCTGCCCAGTAAGATGGATAGTCTTCTAGTGTCGATACAGTTAAGCCCTCACACAGTTAGCATGTCATCACACCAGAGGAATGTCATCAGTGAAACCCATCAGGTCCCATCAAGTAATGGACGTCTGCGTGGATGAGCAGGATATCCTGGTTCAGTGTTTCCTGTTCAGTCACATGGTGGTGGTGGGGCATCACCACCACTGCTATGGGAAATTAATCATAACCAAATATAATATAAATATATAATAACATTCATCTATATTTCCCCATAATCAAGTATCAAATTATAGTATATTATTTTCAATGTTACTAGAAAACTTAAAGGTGCTGTAAATGGTATTTCTTTGTTAAAATGTGTGTTAAATAGCTCTACATTCTGATCACTGATCACCATCACTGATATAGATGATGTGGTCGGTAACATGGGTCTCCCAATTCCTCCACTCTGCAGTAAACAGAAAAAAAAAATATTTGGTATCCCTTCCCACTTTATCTAATCAGAAGAGAGAACCATAGATAGTTGTACTTATTGGTATTTAAAGAAAGCTTGCCAAGCCAAGATTGTTTTACTTGTTTCAAGCACATATTTGCTTAAAACTCGTTTTATTTATTTTTTATTTTTTTGCCCATTGTGTGGAGTTCTCTCTCCTGATTGGATAAAGTGGGAAGGGTTACCAGAAAATGTATTTTCTGTTACTGCAGAGCGGAGGGACTAGCTTACTGTTACTGACCAAACACTCTATATCAGTGATGGCTGTCACAATGTAGGGCTATTATTTTAACATGTAGACCACTTATTTTAATAAAGAAATACCACTTACAGCACCTTTAATACCAAAACAGAGATGGACATGACACCAATATAAAAAGTTCCCTCCTGCCACCACTGCTACAAAACAAGTTGGGTGTAATGAAATGTTCTGGTTATAGATGTGTTTCTCGTCCACGTCAGACTCAGTGTGCGAGCGCATCAAGGGGGCAAAAAGGAACTTAATCCTGGTCAGAACAACAGGGCAGACTACAATACCGGTATATTAACATTGCTTAGCCATGCTAGCAATCTAAACAATCAATCAATCCATGCCAAAGCTAGGTATGTAAAAGGTGAAAGACTCACAGTCATAGCCATGCTGATTTGGCTAAATGACATCCAGTAATTTTCATTTGAAACAACTTTCAGTAAGGGGAGTGTCATGGTTTCTCCATAGAGCCCTGTCATACTTTTTTAGCACAGCAGCTCGTGCAGGTAGGGGGCAACTTAGTCACGTGACGTGGTATGTTGATAAACAAGAAACAGGTCTATAAGACGGTGCCAGGACTGTGGGTCTCTGCTGTGGCCTGAGTCTCTATTGAGTCTTTAAACTTGTGACCTGAGGTTCTGAACCAACTGTTGTTCTCTCTCCTGTTTCAGCCTGTCTCCAGTTCACCAGCTGTAGCACCTGCATCTCCTCACAGATCAACTTCAACTGCAGCTGGTGCCATCGGCTCAACAGGTTAGACTCTCGCTGTGCGCATCCATTCAATATAACTCATATTCAAGTCCTCCTCCCTTCATAGACCCAGTCGTTCCAAACCACTGGGTGCATCTGTTTAGCCAAGCATCTACTAACACCTGTAGGCAGAGGTGCAGTGCTCATGCCACGCTGTACCACGGCGTTCCACCACTTTTCTGAGCAGAAGCATGCGTGTGCACACAAAAATGCGTTCACAACTTTCACTCGACTCGTCGTGCCATGCGCCAAGTACCGTACTCACCTATCACCTAGTCTTTGCATAACAATAGCATACCAATAGCATAACAACGAGAAGAGCAAAACCGAAATACAAGCCCTGGTGGGGGTTTGCTTGAGCTGTAGAACCTCTCACTATGTGACAAATGGTCCCGACTGGAAGGATGAGACATTTCTTAAGTTGTGCTTCAGAAGGAAACTGTCCTTCTGTAAACTGTAAGTTACAGTTTACTTTTCTAGTTTAAGTTAATTCAATTAAAGAACTTGTAACTACAATATTGCATCTACAATTACATTTAAAACATTGTTTGTTTTTCAACCATATCTGTTGACAATATAATTTCTTTATATATTGAATGCTACATCCTGCTACCTTTTACAGCATCTCTATTTCATGGCAATATTACAAAAACTAAACTAAAACTAGTAATTTCCTATACAAACATGTTTCCTACTATTTATGCATAATAATCATCTGTTCTGTGCGCACGCGTGCACGTGGCGTCATTAAAACAGAGTACAACCACATCTGAAATTACCACTGCACCCCAGGACATGACGTCCATTTTCTCTAGGCCTGAAAAGTGAACATGTTTGTTGACGTATTTGGCCGAAATAATGGTACATGATATAATGTATTCCACCATGACACCCTATAATGATCAAGCTGGAACTCTCACAGTGGCCCCTCCCATCTCCCAATGAGCTCAAAAGGCCTCTCTCTCTCTCTCTCTCTCTCTCTCTCTCTCTCTCTCTCTCTCTCTCTCTCTCCTCTCTCTCTCTCTCTCTCTCTCTCTCTCTCTCTCTCTCTCTCTCTCTCTCTCTCTCTCTCTCTCTCTCTCTCTCTCTCTCTCTCTCTCTCTCTCTCTCTCTCTCTCTCTCTCTCTCTCTCTCTCTCTCTCTCTCTCTCTCTCTCTCTCTCTCTCTCTCTCTCTCTCTCTCTCTCTCTCTCTCTCTCTCTCTCTCTCTCTCTCTCTCTCTCTCTCTCTCTCTCTCTCTCTCTCTCTCTCTCTCTCTCTCCTCTCTCTCTCTCTCTCTCTCTCTCTCTCTCTCTCTCTCTCTCTCTCTCTCTCTCTCCCCCTGTATCTCCCTCTCTTTCTCTGTATCTCTCCCTCCCTCTTTGTATTTCTCTCTCTCTCTCTCTCTCTCTCTCTCTCTCTCTCTCTCTAGAGTGCCAAGATAGGTCATGAAAGGCAAAGAGAGGAAGGAAGAGGCTCTCAGTCTAGATAGGAGCTCATCTGTAAGGTGCGATCAGACCTCTGGTCATTTTTCTGTAATTGTGATCCGTGTAAGTGAAGCGTTTCTGCTCGCTGCCTTTGCGCTGCTGAGTACCTCTCAGCGTTTCTCCGCTCAAGGCACCCTGTGTATTTGGAGGGGAACTCCAAACGGCTTCTGATCTGGATCTAATCCTGCTGTTTATCTATCTCGCACCTCCTCTATAATTCCCCCCAGCTCCCCACCTTTCCTCCTCCCGGTCTCCCCACACATCAAACAAGAGTAAATATTGGAGCTGTTGTAGAATGTTATTATGAGGTGGAGGTATTTCCTGAGTGCTCGCTGCGGGAGAGATGGGACGCTTGGGCCCATGTTTGTGTTGTTGGATTGGGCTTAAAGGGACATTTCACTTATCATACATCTGAACTTTGTCCAGTCGTGTGTAGATGATTTGTTTTGATTTGAGTCAGCAAAAACTGTTCACTATATAGGGGTGGGAATCACCAGAGGCCTCACGATACGATACTATCACGATACTTGAGTCACGATACGATTAGTATTGCGATACTAAATATATTGCGATATGCTGAGTATTGCGATATTAATATTGTGATATATTGCGATTTATTACTTTTTTTCAACTGCAAAGTAAAACTTTGTCAACATGTTTTATCTAATAAATAAAGTTCAGTCTGTTCATCTCACTTCATTCATTTTTATTGCAGAACATGGTATTTTCACAAGCAGACAGATGTAAACACTGTAATCTGTGTTGCATGTACTTAACTGAATGCATGTGTGTGTGTGTGTGTGTGTGTGTGTGTGTGTGTGTGTGTGTGTGTGTGTGTGTGTGTGTGTGTGTGTGTGTGTGTGTGTGGACTACTGTACTATTACAGGTATTGAAATGAACAATGCAACTTCCTTATACAAAAAAAATATTAAATATCGACCTGTATCGATACAGTATCACCACGCAAAGTATCGCGATACTACTACGTATCGATTTTTTTCCCCCACCCCTATATATCACTATAAGTAGTATATTAAGCTTACTAACTATATTCCACTAATGATATCCCTCCATAAATCTTTAGGCTGTGCAATTTTTTCATCTGCATTATGTAATTGAGCTGTAATTTATAGACACACACACAAGGACAAATTCAAACTCATTCATTCTCAATATCTTGCATAATAAATTAAGTTGTTGTTTACAGTTTTGGGATATGTGTGTTGTGGGCGTAAAAATAAATTAGCTTTGTTTTGTTTTGCTTGTTTAGTTGTTTCTGGGGAGGGTGGAATGAAAGGAGGAGCAATATGATAACTAAATGTTCGAGGCATCCATTAAAGTTCATTAAAAGTTAAGTTGTGAGCTATTCCATTATTGAGTGCAAAAAGCAAGGGCAACAAATAAATGAAAATACTTTTAAGGTTGGATATCAAGGTTTTAAAACTCTGCAACAGAGGGGAGAATCTCAAGCTTTAAGGACTGTTGGAATTCATTCCATGAGCTAGAGGGGCATCTACAGTTTGGAGTGTGTGTGTGTGTGTGTGTGTGTGTGTATGTGTGTATGTGTGTATGTGTGTATGTGTGTGTGTGTGTGTGTGTGTGTGTGTGTGTGTGTGTGTGTGTGTGTGTGTGTGTGTGTGTGTGTGTGTGTGTGTGTGTGTGTGTGTGTGTGTGTGTGCATACAAATGTATTAGCGTGTTTTGTTTGTTCGTTTTATTGTTTTCTGGGCGAGGGGGGGGGGGGGGGGGGGTGAAATGCAGTTGAGGAGTGATATGAGAACTAAATGTTAAAGTTGCCACCCATTAAAATTCAATAAAAAGTTAAGTTGTGAGCTATTCCATTATTAGTGAGTGCACTTTACATTATTGAATTCCGATGAACAAAATATTTTGGGAGATTGTTGTCACGGTTTACTCTGTTTGATTGATCCTGTGGATCCTCCATCCGCCCCCTCTTGTAATATCCCATTGCATTATGAGTGTCTCACGCATCGACTATGAATCCCCCCTCCGTTACTTTAGAGCGAGCCACGGCGGGGGGTGGTTTAAGAGGCATGCAGGCACACACCCAGAGGCCCGTCGGGACGTGGA